>NW_008598491.1:0-568 GCF_000691845.1 Merops nubicus
CCTCAGGACCAATGGGTGGATCTCATCAGGTCTCATGGACTTGTACACCTTCAGGTAATTTAGGGGGTCTCAAACTGCTCTTCACTGACAGTGAGTGGATCTTCCTTCTCCCAGTCCCTGCCTTTGCCTTCTGCAACTTGGGCAGTGTGCCTAGAGCCCTTGCCAGTGAAAACTGAGGCAAAGAAGTCATTGAGGAGTCTTCTCCATACCCCTCGTGACCAGGTCTGCAGTTTCCTTCCAAAGAGGGCCCACATCTTCCTTAGCCTTGCTTTTGTCACTGATGTACCTGCAGAAGTTTTTCTTGCTCCCCTTGATGTCCCTGTCCAGATTTAATTCTCTCTGGGCTTTAGCTTTCTTATCCTGACCCCTGGGTGCTCAGGCAACTGCTTTGTATTCCTCCCAGGTGGCCTGGCCTTGCTTCCACCCTCTGTAGATGCTCTTTCTGCATCTAAGTGTGCCCAGGAGCTCCATGTTCATCCATACAGGCCTCCTGGCATTCTCACCTGCCTTCCTCTTTGTTGGGATCTGTTGCTTGTTGACCTGAAGGTGGTGGTCCTTGAATACTGGG
>NW_008598492.1:0-16909 GCF_000691845.1 Merops nubicus
CCGCCGGCACACGGAGGCTCCTCCTGCCCTGGCCGTGCGGCCGAGACTGAGCTCCGTGTGCCAGAGGAGGGCTGGAAATGCAGCCTGGAGCTGCGGAGAAGCGGCAGGAGGATTGAGGAGATGATTTATAGACTCACTCCGGCTGGAAAAGACCCCCGAGATTATCCAGTGCCACCACCAGCCCAGAGCTGCCCTGAGCACTGAACTGTGTCCCCAAGTGCTACGTCCACATGTTTTTTGAACCCTCCCCGGGCTGGTGACTCAACACCTCCCTGGGCAGCCTGTTCCAACACCTCACCCCTGCCAGGAAGGAAATTCCACCCCCCACCCCCTGCCCCACAGGGTGAGGTGGTTGTTTTGCTTACCAGTTTCATAAAAACCTATGCAGAATGACAGCTGAAGCACCCCCCTGCTCTCTGCCCAAAATGGTCACGGCGCTGTGAGGAGCTCTGCTCAGTTCCTGTGTTCCTCCTTAAGGGCTTTCACTGCTTCCTGAGCAGCTCGGTGTATTTCTAACATTATTTTCTGCTTCCAAAGGCTGGAATGAAAGCTGGTGATGTCAGCGTCCAAGTGCCCACTGGCATTTCAGTAATTTAATTGTCTGAATTCATGTAATCACTGCTTTTTGTCATTGGGTTTTAAACGAGGGGTTTTTTTTGAGTTTGACTTTCCATTTATGGGGATCTTGTGCAGCAGAGGAATTGTGGGCAAATTTCTGACTGGCTTCTATTAAATCACTGATGTAACAGTGCTATAGGACTGGGTTTTTTCCCTGGTTTAGGTGTCTCTCCATTTGATTTCAGTTTCTTTCCAAGGCAGTTGGGTCAGGAAAACTGCTCAAGCTCATACCTAACATGAGCCCTGCTCCCTCTTCTCCCTGTTGTGGCTTCCAAGGGATTTAGTGAGTTTGGTCTGCTGGAAGGAATTCCCAGTTCCCCAGTAAATACCAGGCTTTGATGTGGAGCCTGAGGAGAATCTCGTTTGTCCATTCAGTTGTGCTCAAAGTTCTCAAGAATCCTAATGGAAGGCACAAAAAAAAAAGTCCTTTTTGATTTATTCAGTACAGTGCCTGTTTTAAAGTGTGCACTAGAGCCTCAGCCTGGATCAGCAATCCTGTGTCCAGCAGGAGCAGGGCAGGGATCCTGCCCCTGGACTGGGCACTGGGGAGGCCACAGCTTGAGCACTGGGGTCAGTTTTGGGCACCACTGGATAACAAAGACCTTGAGGGGCTGGAGCAGGTCCAGAGAAGGGCAACGAAGCTGGGGAGGGGTCTGGGGAACATGATTGTGAGGAGATGCTGAGGGACTGGGGGTGTTCAGTCTGGAGAAGAGGAGGCTGAGGGGAGACCTTATTGCTCTACAGCTCCCTGAGAGGAGGCTGCAGTGAGGTGGGGGTTGGTCTCTTCTTCCCATTAACCAGCAACAGGACAAGAGGAAACAGGCTGAAGCTGGAGCAGGGGAGGATATTAAATCAGTTGGGTAGTGCTAGAGATAAGCAGAGGGGCATGGGGAGTTTCCTGACAGTTTGACTTCACCTCTCTTCAGCCTGGGGGTTAAATTACTCCAGCCCCACTGGGAAGGTCAGAGCCTGCACTGGGAGGCTGGCTGTGAGAGGCTGCCCTGGCTGCACTCACACTGGGCAGGGCCTTGGCCTCCTTAAGTTGGGTCTGTCCTGTTAAAGCCCTGCAGGAGACAGCACCTCACAGAGCCACTGGCAAGGGCTTCTCCAAGGTAGGACATTGTGCTTTCTTCAGGCTAAAGTGGGTAGCTGACAGAGCTGGAGCTGTTGTGCTTCTGGACAAGGGCTTCTGTAGGGGAAAAATGGGGTTTGTTCCTTCCCTTTATCCCCCCACCTTTCAAATGCCACCTTTTGATTTCTGGAAATAGCCTCCCAGTTGCTGCCATTTGTCACACAGAGGACAATGTGATTCTGGGTGGCTGAGGGTAGAGCAGAAGAGGGGTTGTTGAGGGGAAACTATCATGGGGTTAGTTTCTTTTAGGACATGATGTCACCTTTGCTGCCTTTAGTGCACTCCTGACCTTATGAACTCAGATCCTTGTACCTCTGGGAATTTGCATCCTGGCCTCTATGGGATAAGAACCAGTTTTGGTTTTAAAGTGAAAGGTTTTTGCTTTTTTGACTGCAGAGATGTGATTTATTTTATGGGAAGCCTTTCAGAGAGTTTCCAATCACCTGTATTTACTGACATATTTCTGCTAACACCCTGCATGTTCCAGTCCTGCCTTTTGGGATGGAGAACTGAGAATTGGGGACTATCTGGACCAGTTACAAGCACTGGCCTCTCTCCTGCCAAGAACCTAGTGTCATAAACATTACCTGCCAAGAATCAGTAACAGGTTTTTTCAGCACAGATACCCAAATTTTAAACAAAGGTCATAGTGGAGTCTCAGACATGTGAGCAGGAGTTCTGAGGATGTCCAGTTCACCTGGGATTAGGGGTGCAAACCCACGTGTTCCCCACCCTGCCCCAAATTTTAGCATGATGTGGCATTATCTGCCATGGAATGTCTTTAGCTCCTTCAAAGCATTATCTATGGCTTGGCTTTTATGCTTTTTATCTTCCTCTCACAGCCTTTGTCCTGCAATTTGGCATTTGTATTGATTTGAATGAAGTCTTCTTTGTATATGGTTACTCTCCTTCAGACTGCAGCAGGTTTTTTCCTCTGGCTTTTGCAGCAAATAACCCTAATGCTGAAGAGAATATAGCTTCTTTGGGTGGCAACAGTTCTTTTCAGATGGTTTTTCAGCATGTTCAACAGGAGAAACTGAAGTAAGGGCTCGTGGGTTTGCAGTATAAACTAGTCTATGAAATCAAAGCAAAACTTGTTGCTGTAGGTCTAAAGTGCTGCAGAAATTCTTCTTTCCAAAATGATTTAGCTCAGCTAGGTTGTTCTCTCAAGTCTGACTGAAGTGAGATTTTCTTTGTTCTGGGGCTCTTTTTAAGGGGCCATTTGAGTATTGTCCTTGGCAGAAGGTACTGCAGCTGTATGCCCTCATAAAAAGGAGCTACATCTCTGATCAGCCAGTCCTCCCCTCCTTTGCCCCACTCCTTCATCAAGCCTTTCTCTTCCCCATCCTGAATTTCCCTCCCCATTTATCAGAGGGCATTACCTGTGGGTTTACACTCCACCCAGGAGGCTGCACAAGTGGGTTGCTGCTGGTGGCTGGTGGGCTCTTGGCTTGCTGCAGCCTTTGGGCAGAGATTGGGTCATTTCCCCAGGTCCTCTAAGTAATATGGGAGGAGAAGAGGAAATAGAACAATATAAGGTTAGGAAAGATTTTTTCAAATAAAAGGGGATTGAAGTTAAGCCTTCTTTGTTTAGAAAGCAGATGAATAAGCCATATGACTAGGGAACACATTAAGCAGGCAGAACTGGCTCCTCCTGATGAGCAGAGGGTGCTACCTGACCACAACACAGCTTTTTGTTGGTAGGTTTGGGGGCTCTTCTCCACCAGCCCCTGTGGCAGGGAGTTCACTCCTTGCAAACTCAACCTTTAGTTTTGCCAAAGCATGTGGAAGGAGCCATGCTGGAATCAGACACAGGACTCCCACTGCTTGGGTGGGTTTGTTAGAAGAGGTGTCAGAGGAGTCCCCTCTTCCCAGTTACCTTCTCACCTGCTTTACACCATCACTGTGTGGTACTGAGGTCAGAAGAAAAGCTGCTCAGGTTCTGCAGGTGCCTCAGCTTCACCATGGGCTCCTGAGGGAAGTGCCACTCCACCACTCAGCTCCCACTCTGGAAATCACTACATGGGAGCCAAATTTTGGATTCCATAATGTCCTGTAAGCCTCAGTGCTCAGTGTCAGCACAGCACCTGCTTCACCACGGGCTCCTAAGGGCAGTGCCACTCAGCTCCCACTCTGGAAATCACTACATGGGAGCCAAATTTTGGATTCCATAATGTCCTGTAAGCCTCAGTGCTCAGTGTCAGCACAGCACCTGCTGTCCCTGCCCACATCAAAAGAGACCTTTGAGAGCAACAACACCACCACAAAAGGACAACATAAAGAGGGCAGCTGCTTGAAGTGATGAACTGGACATGAACCAGGAAGGAGAACCTCCTGCTTGTCCAGCCTGATGGTGGCCAGTGGCCTTCTAAGCAGCTCTCTCTTTCCCAGGAGTTATTTGAGAGGCACCAGGCACTCCTCTGCCCTGTCAGCCCCACCATTCCTCTGCTGTAGGTCAGTCCCAAACACACTTGGTGTGCACTCCACACAAAGAACTGGAGGAGAAAGGTGCTGTGCTCACCTGCTGCCTTGCAAGAGGGACTTTCATCCTCCTTTTGGGTTCACAATTCCCCACTCTGGGCACGTTCCCTGTGCCTGGAGGAGCCTGTGGCCTGAGTGTCCAGCTGCATTCTGCACAGTGTGTTAGAGGAGGAAGTGCTCTGGAGACATGAGTTAGCTCAGGGGCAGGAAGATCTGTAGTGCCTTGAGAAGAGCTGTGTGCTCACCTGATGGCTTTATTTTTAGATCTTGTCAACCTTATTTAGAGAGAGCTCTGCTCTCTTTACATGTTATTTTACTGTGCTGTAGCTATGCCTGCAGAAATACTTATTTTATACAGGTTCAGCAAGCTAGTCTGTTCACTGGCCAGCTCCTTGGGAATTCTGCCCAAACCCCCACTGGAAATCTGCAAGAGTTTGACATTTTCCAACATTACCTCTGTCCCACTGCACACAGAGCCTCTGTCAGCCCCTCCATGCAATTCAGTCCTACTCAGTGACACCAATTTCTGGCTTAGCTTTATCAGTTTTCTACTTCTTGTTGTTTCTAAGCTTTCTTATTTTCTACTTCTTGTTGTCCTTTTGTTCCTTCAAACTGAAACAAGTTCAAACTCTATCTGCACAACAGGGGAGAAACACTAAAGTTTGGGCTTGGCTTTATGTGCCACCCAGAAGCTGAACAGATTCCAGGAAGGGGTTGTAACTGATTTTACTGTGAATCAAGCATAAAATCTTGGGGGTCTCTGCAGTGGGAAGATTAGTGACCTTTTTAAAGGAGAAGCATCACTTACTCTTTGGCCATGCAGTAAGCTGTAACAAACTGCTCCCTCAAAGGCAGTGGCTTAGCAAGGAGCTTAGGGCTCTGCCTTGGTACCAAAGTCTAGTTCAGGATGAGCTAAGTCTCAGAGATACCTTCAGCCTGGGTTTTATTTCAGCAGATTCATGCTGTTAAACTGCACAGTTACTGCTGGAGCACAAGTGTGGGCTTCAGCCTGCTAGGCTGGACCTGTGGCTGGTTTAAATGGGATGAGTTGTCTCTGCTAACAGGGGGTGAAGGACACTGGGGATGGAAGCACAGATTTCACTGCATTAAGCAAGGAACATACTCAGAGAAAACTTACTCTGAGCCTCCAGAAGACAGAGTGGCTTTTATCAGTCTGGGATAACACAGTCACTGGTCTCTGGCATGCAGATACTGTGGTACTGGCTGTTCTAGAGGAAAAAAAGAGGTTTCATTACTAACAAAAGAATGCAGAGCCATATCCCAGCCCTGAGGAGCTCCCCCTCTAAACACACATTATACAAGAGAGTGGATCTAGAGCAAAATGTGGGAACAGCATCTCTGAACCCAAGTTTGTGACATGGCAGCTGACAGGATCCAACATCAAGCATCCTACTGGGATGTCCAGCAGTTAAATACCAAAAATGGGGTAGTATTAGGAACTTTTGAAAGCCTAAATGAAAGGATGAGCAAATCTGTTGGGATCTCTGTGTGGGATTTGGTTTATTGGTGATCTGTTAGCTCAGGGTTAAGAAAAGGACTTCCTTATGAATTTATAGCTTCTTGTAATTTTCCTGATGGTGAAATGATCTTTTTCTTTTCATCTTGTGGCTGTAGGAGGACCGTTCAGAAAGGAAAGCTCATGGATTTCACCAGCACAGTCATCCTGCCCCTGCTTTTTGGCAGCCTGGGGATCTTCGCCCTGTTCCGGGTGCTGCAGTGGATGCGGATGCGTGCCTACCTGCAGGAAGCAGTGGTGGTGATCACAGGGGCCACCTCTGGCCTGGGCAAAGGTACATCCCAAAGGAAGGGCACCAAAGGCAGGGCAAGAGAGGGTTGTGGAAGGGGCACCTGTTGGGATGAAGCAGTGATGAGCAGAAAGCTCCTATTCCTGCCAATTTTGAGGCAACGGCGCAGCCATCTAGGTTACAGTTAAAGCCAGCCCAAGTTTTGATGTGTGGAAGTCTTAAAACTTTTAAGGAAAATTTAAATCATCCTGGATAAAGTGGAGCTCATCAAAGCAAGGAACGAGTTATGCTGTTCTTGTGGTGTCAGGGGTCTTTTCTCTGAAGCCTGCAAAGGCCAGGAGTCTAGTGGTTCTCCAAAACTTCCCAGAACTGGTGTCCTGCGTTCAGGTTTGTTGGATTTCCAGAATCCCTGCCATATTTTCCACTCCCTCTCCCTGCCCCTCACCCCTCTGTCAAGGTACCTTTTCTCTTGTGGTACAAATCCATCCATTCTAAACTCAAACTCTTGGCAACATTAACACTAGTAATTTTTTTTTTCTAAATTAAAAGAGTTCTTTTTTTTCCCCAATAAAATTTATTCCTTGAGTGGATACATTCTCTAATTCTGCATTCTATAATTGCTTTAAAAGCTTTTTGAAGACAAGGTGCTCCCTGCTCTCAAGGCCTTTCATTAGGATGAGAACATTTCTAGAACAAATGGAGCTTAAATTGGTGCTGTCTTTGCATGTGAGTTTGTCTTTAAGGACACAATGGTCAGTAACTGAATGGCCAAAGGAGATGAAATGATCCCCTCTGCCTGCCACAACCAAAGGGCTGGGAGTGGTAATAGAATCTGTGTTTCATGTCAAGAAGAGACAGAAGTAGTATCTGAGGAGAGACCTTCCAGCTGTTGCAGGCTGTTGGGTGTTGGTTGGTGTGTAGGTTTCCCCTGCTGTACGTTTCCTCCCTCACTGCCAAGGTTTTACACCATTCCCCTCACTCCCAGTTATTAGTGCACTAGACCACCACTAACTCCTGTGTGTTCTTAACACCCTTTGTTACTGCCCACTGTCCCCACCTGCACAAATGAGCAGTATCATCACAGGGGGGTAGGGTAGAGGAACGTGCAATTGCCTCAGCAGCTGGAGCACTGTAAAGAGGACAGCAGGATGGAACCCCCTCTTCGGCCTCTTCCTGATGGAGTCATTGGCTCCAAGGCTTCAAAACTTTTAGAGGTGTTCACCAAAGCTGAAACTCCTAACACCAGGCCCTGCTGTGTTAGATGACATGCATAAGGTAACTGTAGTCCCTCTTAAGAAGGGCAGATAGACCAAAATTCAGAGGCACAGGAAAATCTGACCAGTTTCCATGGGGGTGGATGTGTGAACAGCACCATAACCAGCACATAACTGAGCACACCAGCCCCCCACTGCTGTCAGGTGTCCAGCAGAGTCACAGAGGATGGCATCTTGCTGTAAATCAGGGAGCAGAAAGCCATCTTTGCCAGCTAAAAGGAAGTTTTAGCCTGTATCACCAGGCATGATGTGGATCTGCTGTTTGCCTCTGTCATTCAAATGTCTACTTTTCTCTCTTCCTTGCTTCCTGCCCAGAATGTGCAAAAGCCTTCCATGCAGCTGGCTCCAGGCTCGTGCTCTGTGGCAGAGACAGTGAGAAGCTCAAAGACCTGGTGCAGGAGCTTTCTGCCATGACCAATCACCAGAAGAACGTGAGTGTGGGAGGAGGAGAGGCTGGTGGGCTCACGTGGCTGGGATCTCTCTTGGTGTTATGACAGAAGTGCTTGTGGGTTGCTCTGTTAAGCAAGAGGAAAAACACAGTTCTGTGGTTAGAGCTAGATGCTGCTACAGGAGGATGTTGAGCTGATCTGCCATATCTTGTAAAAACTCCACCAAAATAAGCCATCAGAAAGACTCCTTGGCAGGGAAAGCACTCAAGTGCCTGGCCCCCATGCCCCTGCATGTCATATACTGAGTCTGGAAAAGTGACTTTCCTTCTGCTGGCTTTTATTTTTCAGGTCTAGCAGCTAAGAAAGGTGTTGCTGGCTTCTGTAGAAGACACATGGGTGAAGCTTTTGAATTTTTCAGATTCATTTTCTTTAATAAGACAACAGGAAACCTTAGTGCTTGAGGAAGATCTCACCCCTTTTTTAGGCTCAGGTATAAGGAAGAGGCTACAGGAGTAGAGAAAGATGAGAGCATAACCTGCTTCTGTCATGTATTCCCACCAGCCAGAACTGCTGTGCTTGCACAAGGTTTGGATGGCCCTGCCTCTGTGCTGCCAGAGCTGGCAAATCCCATCCTGAGCACAACAGCACAGTCAGCACAGCCTGAACTGGCCTGTTGCTAACTGCTGTTTATTCACAGGCACACAAACCTCACACGGTGGTATTTGACCTCTCTGACACCAAAGCTGTCCTGAATGGTGCTGAAGAGATCCTGAAGTACTTGGGTCACGTGGACATACTCATCAACAATGCAGGCATCAGTTTCAGAGGCACAATTGTGGACACAGGACTGGACGTGGATAAGAAAGTGATGGAAACAAATTATTTTGGTCCTGTAGCCCTCACCAAAGGTACCTGTGATCATTACAGGGGGACAGTTGAGATTTGGTATGGTTGAAGAGAGGAGGAAAGTTTTGTTTTAGGGGCAGGAGATACTTGGGCATGACTGCCTGTGATCCACATTACAGGGGGACAGTTGATTTGGCTGATACCTTCTGCAGGCCAACACAACTAAGCACAGCTTAACTTCTGTTTGTAATTGTATTTGGTATGGTTGAAGAGAGGAGGAAAGTTTTGTTTTAGGGGCAGGAGATACTTGGGCATGACTGCATGGGAAGTACTTGATTAGAGACAGGACCTTGTTTCAAACACCTCCTGAGTCTGGCAGGAACTTAGGAAGAGAGATGCTGATTGCAGGGGGGTTGGATTAGATGATCTTTGGAGGTCCCTTCCAACCCAGTGCATTCTATGATTCTGTACAGTTTGCCTGTCTGCACTGACAGAACACTAGAGAACACAGTTTAGGTGAAGCTTTGTGTTTCCTAGGAAGCTTCTTTGGTTACACAGAAGGTTCAGCCTGGAGGGTGTCAGCTGCAGGAAAAGGGAAGATGTACTGGTGGCAGCAAGTCCCACTGACCATGCCTGAGGGAGGTCACAGCCACTTGTAACCTTTGTGTGGCCTTGCTGGCAGGAGGGGTCTCCTCACAGGTGAGGGAGCCAGCAGCTTCAGTTAGAGCCCTAAGCACTGTCCCCTACCCTGAACAAGGGTCTTGTAAATGCCTTCAGGCAGCTCTGAAAGCACCAATTCTTGACAGCAGGACTGTTATTCTGAATGGGTCTTTTCTGTTTTCTGCTAGCACTTCTCCCCTCCATGATCAAGAGGAGACAAGGCCACATTGTGGCCATCAGCAGCGTTCAAGGCAAAATAAGCATTCCTTTCAGATCTGCATGTAAGTACCTCCACAGAAGATGGGCAAGACATATTTGGGGCACGAGACTGAATGAACACTTGGCTGCTGCTTCCACATTCAGCTGTAGAGCTGGCTGCACGCAGGGAGGGCAGAGCTGTGCCTCACTCTGAGTGTGTCACAAATCACTGACAGCAGCTGAGGAAGCCACAGGGCTAAGATTTTGTTTGCCAGTCCTAGAGTTGGTAAGGGATGGAAACAAGAACGTTTCCAGTGTCTTGAAAATGTTTTCAGTGTTTTGAGAACAGCCTGATATTCCTATCTTCACACTTGAGAGTCCATACAAACTTTCTGATAAATTCCATAATGTTATTGCATTTTATCCTTGCTGTTTGCCTGGTTAATCTCCTATAAGAAAGAAGGAACCTTCTGGTTTACTAAGTTATGAAGTGCCATAGTACAACCAGTACCAAAATAAAAGCCTCAATGGTTATCTCAATCCAGCAAACTCTCCATGCTAAATCAGTTACAGGAAGATATAATATTGGTGAGATTATTGGAGAAAACCCTGTAAAAGATGGAGGAAGTAAAAGGTGAGAGTTTGGCCCACAAACAAAAATGGAAAAGTACAGTGGTGCTGGCATGAGAGTGGTAGGGCTGAGCAAAGGAGAGCCTGGGACATCTGGGCCATCTGGCCTTGCAGATGATGTGGGTACACACCAAGAAGTGTGTCCTGAAGAGCCTCCTGAGCCCTTGCACAGTGACCAGGGCCTGGCAGCTCGGAGCTGGGCTGACACCACGCCGAGGTGAAGCAGTGACCATGTGTACAGGGAAGGGGAGTGAGCTAAAGGAGTCACCCAGCCTCTGAACAGGAGAAACCCTGCCCTAGGGCACACTTCTCCTGCTGGCCTGCGTGGTCAGGCCTTGGCTTGTGTGCAGCCTGGCTCTGAACCTGCTCAGCCAGTCCCTGATGTCTCCTGTATTGTCAGGAGGTGGCTCGGGCTGGCCCCACACTGCTCTGGCATGGCTCTGATACTAAGCTCAGGATCCCAGCCAGGTTCCAACTTGATTATTTACATTTTGCCTTCCTAAATTACCTCTCACTCCCCCTACCTGTTGCTGCCATTCACTGAAAAAAAAAAACCAAGCCCAGAAATTGGAGAACAGCTGCTTTCTTGCTGAGGCGTGGCTGCACTGCAGTGAAAAACCCATTCAGGGGCGTGAATCTTCCTTCAGCCCTGCTCCTTCCTCCTCAGGGCATTGTCCTTTCCCTGTTTTTCAGATGCTGCCTCAAAGCATGCCACCCAGGCCTTCTTTGACTGCCTGCGAGCAGAGGTGCACCAGTATGAGATCGACGTGACGGTGGTGAGCCCTGGGTACATCCAGACCAACCTCTCTCTCAACGCTGTCACCTCAGATGGGTCTCGCTACGGAGGTGAGATACCATTCTGTGTCTTGTAGCTAAAGTGTCTCCACCTCACTGAGTTACTCCCAAGTGTGCTTGCAACACACAGCCTCTGGTGGGGTCTGAGGTGGTGTTAGCCCCAAAGTATTAAAAGCCAACTTTGGGAGCAGAGTAGAAATGTAATCCCCAAAATTTAGCCTTCCTTGGCAGCAACCGCTGACTTCCAGCCCAGTTAGGAATGGTACCTGCCTGTGCTCCACAGCTGGTGTGAAACCCCAAACCGTACAAGCAGGCGTGCCCAGGTAGAAGAGAGCACCCCTGGGAAGGGCACTGAATGTGTGTGGGCTCACCTGCTGGCGGGGGTGCTTACCTGGCTTTCCTCTGGCAGTTATGGACAAGACCACGGCCGAAGGACAGTCAGCAGCAGAGGTCGCCCAGGTGGTTCTCAGCGCCGTGGGACAGAAGAAGAAGGAAGTCCTGGTCGCTGGCCTGACACCCTCCCTGGCTGTCTACCTGAGAAACCTCTTCCCCAGGCTCTTCTTCACCTTAATGGCAACTAGAGCAAAAAAGGAGAGAAAAACAAAGGACTCTTAGAGCCTGGCTCCTCCGAGCAGTAACTGTGGGGAGAGGCAAACCCCTGCAGTTTGGCTGGGGCGTCAGCAGAGGTGCTCCTGCAGGAAAGGCCTCTCTCAAAATGCTGCAGTTTACCATGGTCTGGGGAGTGGGAAGCGGTTTCCCCCACATCAGGGCAGGCCACTTGGGGGAAGACAGCACCTTAACCTCACCTGAGAAAGGGTGCTGGGAGAGAGGGCAGAGCTGAGGCTGCAGGGGAGGGTAACTCAAGGGAACAGGGAGGCCCACGTGCTGGAAGCCAGCACCTTGCCTCCCCTCACTCCAGATGTGCTCAGCTTTACTGGCCTGCTACAAATAAAACCCACCCATTTTGCCTTCACACCAGCAGATCCTGGCTTTCCCCACCCCCATGGCCCCTGTGAAATACAGTCCTTGGCTCCTGGGAGCTCTTGTGATCAGTGTCTCCTTTCAATCTGATCTAGAACACGTTGCTTGAAGTGGGAAACTTCACAGGACCTCTGCTTGTGAACATACCAAACACAATGATATGTAAAGCTAAAGTCCAGTGCCACTTTTGAAGAAGTAACTGATGTAAAATTTAAGCATTATTTGGCAATTATTTTGTGTGAACAATGCCTTACTGATGTAGAGGGATGTGGAACTCAGTGCTGCCTGACTACAGCACTAACCCCAGCCCAAGTTAATGCAGGGGAAGCACTGAACAGACCAGAGCTGGCCCAGTGAGGTGTGGTGCTGTGCCTCAGCACCACCCGGCCCAGCTGCAGGCCCAGAGCACAGCACAGGTACAGCTCTGCAGGTGCCAGGCACATCTCCTGACAAGCAGAGGAGAATCTGTGCATGTGGAATGGACAGCACAGGAGCCAGACCCTTCTCATCTGTTTTAAAGCAATCGTGGGGGTTAATGGGGATCCCATCCAGTGGGGGAACAACACCTGCCTGTTCACATATCACAGGCTTCAGGGAGCCTGTCAGCCCTTCACTCATCCTGAATGAACCCTGTTCCTTCTTCACCCCTCCTCTTCCACTGGCAAAAAGGAGTGGCTGCACATGGAGAGGTCAGTGAGGACAGATTTAATCATTTTTTAAACTTAGAAGCCTCCTAGTAGGAGCCAAGGTCCAGAGCCCTGCAGCCACCTCCATGCACTTACTGCCATTTCCCTTCTCTGACAAATAAATGACACTGCTACAGAACCAATCCTTTGTTCCACTGCAGCTGCTCACAGCAGGTAACATTAGAGGAAGGGAAAAGCAGGAGGGTTTTTTCTTGTCTTACATTCCTGCAAGATGCTACTGTGCCAGCAGCAGAGCCCTCTTTACATCACCTGCTTAGAGCAGACATCGTGTGGACCCACAGAGGATGAGTCACAACAACACCCTGATCCAGGTGTGCAGGCCCAGCAGCACCATCTCCTTCAAAAAGCTGTTTCTTCACCACTACAGGTGTATAAATGACCTCTGAGAATCCACCCCAGATGATGACCAGGACGTGTTTCATGATCACAGTGCTGCTGCTCACTCAGGACACCCTCAACCCTTCTCACTGTGCCTGAGGTTGCAGATTTGTCATGTAAAGGTCGAGGGTTGAAACTGCAAGTTGAAGATCTCAGGCCTGTTATCTTTTTTCCTGTCAAGATAAGGAAACCAAGGCATTACCTTCCCTCCCACTCCACAGGGGGTTTCTGAAGCATTAAGTGGTGGTTTTCCTTTCATGTTTCACATGTCCACGCCCTCCATTTCTTGCCAAAACATACTGCTGCTGCCTGTCCTGTCCAGCTGCTCCATCTTCTGCTGTTTCAGGTCACAGCCACCCATGAAGGACTGAGGGGCTGCTTTGCATTTCTGTGTTATCATCCAGGGTGCTGAGAGAGGCAACACATCAGGGCTGAGGAAGAAAAAACACGTGTGGGAGTTACTCTAGTTCCTGTTTGAACGACAGCTCCAAGGCAGAGGTTACTCTGCACATTCCCCTTTAGAAGTTAACTCCCTGTGTGAGGAGGGGAATGTAGCATGCTCTGTTTCAGACCATGCAGGCTGTTTTTTAGAACAGACCTACCTGTTGTGACAGCTAAGCTGACTTGTCAGCTTTCCTCCTGCAATTGGAGACCACGGGAGACTTGGCTTATTTTTAACTCCAGAGTCTTTGATGCAAGCCACACGTTCAGGAGCCTTCCAAGGGTTGGTTAGTCCTTCTGCCAGTGATCATTCCAAGGGAAAGCTTAACACAGAGAAGTGCCAGGCCCACAGAGGTTTGGTGAAGAAAAGGAACTCAGAGCCCTGACAGTTATTGTGCATCAATTAAAAAAAAAAGAGCAGGAATGTCTTTTGTGTGGCCAGCACAAGGATATTTCAGGGCCTTCAGCAGCAATAAAGGACATAATAGCTATGGCAGATCTGCCACTAGTTTAAAATTCACCCAGACGACGAGACTTTAGAAACAATGGCAGGACTGGAAAGGCTCAGGAGTGGAGGGGCAGCCTGCCCAGCAGCCGTGGCCCAACCACAGCCAGATGAAGTAGCTGCATTTCTTCCCCTGCTCTCTGCCAAGGCAACTGTACATTGTTGCTATAAATAGAGGCACTCTGGATCTAGGCTGCTTTTAACCTTGGAGGGAGGCAACTCGGCCACTGGACCAGCAAAAGAGGCTCTTGCCACCTAGAAACGTCTCCATGCCACTGGAGTTCCCTCCAGCCCCCTTGGAGCTCAGGTGGGGCTGCCTGGGCTGGTGGCAAAGCCACTTGCTCAGAACCACCAGCCCACCCTGTGTGCCCTGCTACCAGAAAAGCTGCATCAGCAGAAAAGCCCCAGTTGGAACGGTGGCCAGGAAAGCTGGGTGCAGTCTGGAGGCGAGGGGGAATTCTCAGTCCCTGCTGGTGCAGTTTGGAAAGTTAAAGATGGATCTGCTCAGCTGGGTTTCTGACCACAGGAGGCTCCCCTGCAAGGTCAGGCTGGGGCTGCTGCTGAAGGGAGTGCTAACCTGGGTGCAGGCAGGTTTTACCACAGGGCTTTGCTCCTGCATGAGGATCCTAACACTTGAAGCTGTGCCAAGCTGGCCTGGTAAATGCAAGCCATGCCTGCTTTCCAGCTCTCTGCAGAAAGCAAGCCCCTAGCTTCTAAAACAAACCAGCAGATCTTGCAAAACAGCAAATAATTCCTATTGCAAGAAGATTTTGACAGTTTGGAGCTAGAAGATGAATTAATGCACAAGACTGAACTCTAAAATTTCATCTAACACAATTGCATGATACAATCCCCTGGCTGCCTCACAGCAGCAGGAGGTGGCCCCAGAAGTGTGTTCCAAGCAGGAGCAGTGGGATTGCAGGGAGGTGTCAGCAGCAGCACCAGTGCACAAGGTGAGACAGCCAGAGTGCCAGCTCAGCTGTGCTCTCCTGCATGTGGCACAGCGTGCTGCAGAGAAAGACCCTGCACAGAACAGAGCAGATTGCATTTGCAGGGGGAAACTTCCAGCATTTTCTCTCCCCTGTGCAGAGAAGTGATGGCTGGAGGTGGCAGGCAGCAAGGGACTGTGACACCTTCAGCCCTAACCATTGATGTTTAAGCCATTGCCAACAAGACCTGAACACCAGGGTAAGAAGTAAACCTCCTCCAAGCAACACAACCAGTCAAGCAAGAGGAAAAGCAACACTCCACAGCTATTCCTTCTGCAGATGGCTGCTGGGAAGCCACAGACACTGCTGCCAGGCACAATGGGCAAGAGCAGGGTCAGCTCTGTGTGTGAGGGTGCAGGAATTACCCTCTCTGTTGGAGTTCTGACAGCAAAGCCTCCATCCCCTGGAAGCACGCTAGCAAAGGGAACTGAGAACAGTAACGAGAGCAAAACCATTTGAAATTCTCATCCTTTAATGGTCAATGATAACTTCTGGCTGGTTCTGTGTAATACAGTTAAACAATATACTTAAATGTTTCCCAAAAAAAAAAAAGGAAAAAAAAAAAAAGCAGCTCTCCCCCCCCCCCCTCTTTCTATAACTTTCTTTTGTCAACATCCTGCTGCTGGCTTGGACTCCCAGGGCCTAACATACAGCTCTCAAGTCACCACACATCCACATCTTAAGTGTAACGAAGAACTGAAAAACCTTGGTGCACCAGTGACGTGTTATTTTAAAAATAACAGCTCTATTAAACCAACTCCTTCCCAGTCTCCACCGCTTCTCAGAGAGGAAAAAACAAAAGGTTACTGTGGGAGTCTGCATACGCTCGTCTCCGCGGGTCCCCGTCTTCCCTGCCGAAGTCATACGGCGTAGAGTTCATAGATCTTCTTTACACAGTACACCAGGGCTGCCAGTGCTATCGTGTTGTGCAGTCTCTTTCTGTGCAGGTCGTCCTTCCTCACCAGCACCACGGGGGTGGAGGAGGTGAGCGTATGCAGGGGCAGGCGGGAAAGTTTATAGGCGTCGTACTCCACTTGGTACTTGCAACAGGGGTCGAATTGCCAAGAGATGCCGTAAAGGGTGCAGCAAGCCACGCTCAGCACGCCGGCGGGCAGGGAGATGTAGTGAGAATAATCTCCTGGCAGGGCCAGGGGGGTGAGGAGACACGTGGTGCCCGCCAGCACGGCGGTCTTGTGCAGGCAGTTCCCCACGGTGATCCAGCGCGCCGTCTCGTCCCCGATGCGCGTGGGCTCGATGACGATGTATTTGTACTGGGCTTCCAGGGCCTGCTCCAGCTCGTACTCAAACTGGTCCTGAGCGTTCTCGCCGTTGTAGATCTCGTGGACGATGTAGCAGTCCGTGGAGGACAAGGTGACCCTGGTGAAGGGAAAGGCAGAATTAGAACTGTGCTGCTTGAAGAGAGGCTTTTCACCCACCCCGCTGTGGGAAGGGGAGAGGAAAATGCCTGCAGTGAGGGAGGGCAGCCCCTCAAGGTCAGCCTCTGCTACAAACCAAGCAGCTTTCTCAACTCGAGGTGCTCATTTCACATCAGCTAATTAGGCCTGCTGGACATGAAGTCATTCCAAAATAAGGCAACAAATTTTTCCTTAGCTTTTCCTAACTTGGAGGAGCTAGAAGATTTTGTGAGAACAGGCCCTTGTTAGCAATTCTGAAATGGTTCCTCATTCTGGTACCTGAGCAGTTTCCGAGGGGTCACACCACATCCATGAGTGAACCACACAGGCTTGAGGGGTTTTCACACAAAATAAGACCAGTGGCTCATCCATCACAAGGGCAAGTTGTACTGGAAGGTTTTCAGAAGGGAAGCATCTTCAGATGAATGTTTGCTTTCTTCCTAGAAGAACTACCTCCTTGGCACCAACACAGCTTGGTATGGACTCCCCCATAGAAACCCAACCTAGTTAAATCCACAGTCAGCCCAACCAGGGATTGAGAGCTGGGTTTGTAACAGAACAGTTCACTCCCTCTCCTCAAATAGGATGCAGCAAAGCAAAAAAGGAATGTTTTTTAAACCCAGGCAGGTGTTAACGGTGAAGAAAGAGCCACTTGCTTAACCATGGTGCATTCTCCCTACTGACAGGGGTTCAGCAGTCCTGTA
>NW_008598492.1:16940-23522 GCF_000691845.1 Merops nubicus
GCCCCCCATTTGAGCAGCAGCTTCTAGCTACCTGAAGTCACATCAGTTCCCACCTCCCCTCCACCCTCTTCACACACCCCCCCCTTACTGCAGCTACGTAACAGGCTGCTGAGAAGCAGGATTGTGCCTGTTACCTGTGCTGAGAAAGGGTAAAATGCTACCCTTTTAAACAAGGCAAAATACTCCCTCCTAAGCATTAGAAATAACCATTTCTGACATACTTGTGCTTAACCAGAACAAAACTGAGCATGTGGCCTCTCAAGGATAAAAATATCTAGCCAATTCCTTTAGCAGAAGGAGAACAAATTGCCCACCTATTTGACCTAATCACAGCAGACAAAACAACCTCACCCCAGCAGCATTTAGACCCTCCTGACACCGTGAGGCAAGACACTGCTGAGACAGAGAATGAAACTAGCACTTTTTGCTCCATGCCTGCAATTCCCCTTCTGTATACACTGGAAAATAAGAGAGAAAACCAGACATTCCCAAGCTGCTGCATTCTCAGTCGTCACCCTTCACGTGCAGCTCCATTCAGGCTGCAAAGGGCACCGTGCAGTGGCCATCTGTAATTAAGAATATTGTTAAATTACAAGCTGTTGCCAGAAGTAGCTGCTTTTGTGAACAGCAGCAAACGTATCAAACAGCAGGACCTGGGAAGCACCAGCCTCTCTCAAAGCAGAGTAATAAGTAGTTTCATTGAAAGTCTGGCTGAATGGATAGAAACAGCAAGGAAAACAACTTACAAGGCAGTTATTGGGTTTTCTGCAGTGTATTTTCCCCTTGGCCTGTTCACAGGTAGAAAGAAAATAAAAAAGAAAAATCCATCTGAATGCTGCCTGTGCCAGGGGCCTCTTTAAGGTCATCACCTTGTCAAAGATTGTTTGGAAAAGTGTGATTAACTCTGTCAGTGCAGGATGTGGTGGGCTCTGGCGTTCTGCAGCAAAATGACAAATATTTAAGAGGAAAATTTTTATATATAGCACCTATATATAAATTTCACAGAGCACTACATCCCTAACATAACAAGGTTTATCAGGTATCATTAAGGAGCTTCTACCAAAGACCCAGTTAAGCAGGTGTCACACCAATATATGAAGGACATGGCTGGTAATGGTTTCTGACAAAGATTATTCTTTTTTCTTGACTACTGTTCCAAGTGCAGCTTCTTCCCAACCAAAAATTCCAGTTTCATCACAGGAGATGTGCTGAGAGTAAAGGTGACTCTGTAAATCACCTCCAATGACTACATGAAACCACTTGCTAAGGTGCAATGACTTCAGAGAAAATCTATTGCTGAAAGTAACTTCCAAGCTGGAAGCTGATCCAGTACAAACCCAATACTCCAGATAAAATTAATATTTCCTATGAAGGAGCATTTTCAGTGTTCTGTAACACCTAGGAATGTGCAACACGGGTCTGCAAAAGAGAGAAGCAGAATCCAAATTCATCTAAGGCAGCTGGAGAGACTCAGAAGCAGCACAATATCCTGGTCACTCCAGGACCTCCCTGCCATCACTGGGAAAACACGGGTGAAGCAAGCCCACTTCTGCTCTGCCAGCACAAAGACCATGGGGAACTGGCCTTCTAACTTGAGAAATTAAGGCAAGTAACTACATGACAGGGGATTTCTCCAGGAATCAGCCTCATTTCTCCTCGCTCAGATCTTCCCTGTTCTTCTCCCTGAACATCCTTCCTTCCCTTTCCCCATCAGCCACACCACAAGCAGCAGCCACCTGCCAGAGAGCAGGAATCCCACAGACTTTGGCCAGAGGCAGCACTGTCCATCTCTTCTGGTTTGTCAGGCTCTGGGGCATTGTAACAATAAAGTCAAGAAAAGCACAGTCCTCCTACCCCAAAACAAGCAGATCTTAAAATATGTTCTGCTGAAAAAAAAATCACTGTGAAAAGAACTGCACAAAGGCTCCATCTCTGGTAGAGTCTGGCCCCTTAACTAAGTTTACCCAAATTACTTCTCTAATATGGGAATGAGTTTCTAGCACAGTGGTGAAGCTACAAATGGCAAACCAGGCAACCCTAAAAACAAAAGACAAAGAATGAAAAATTAGCTGCTTAAACAGGAAGGACACACACAGAGTCAGCAGCACCAGCAGAAAGCCTCCATTTCTCTACAGAGGAAAGCAGGGTTTCTCACCAATTACTTCCACACAAAAGCTGCCTGCCCCTGGAGGAGAAAAAGCTGAAAACTGGTTTGTTTTGGGATGATATGGAAAGAGACACAGATGAGCTCTGTGGGCTTGAGAAGGTTTTAGATCTTGCTGGCACACAGAGCAGGACCTCAGACCTCAGAGGCAACCTCTCCTGACACAGCCTTTCCATTGAACACAGCAGCCACACAGGAACAAATCCAGTCAAAGCCACTGGATTTGCTCAAACACTGGAGGCTATGGAGCTGGCCTTTTGGAGCTCAGCCCCCATCCCCCAGGGCTTGAGGTTTTAGACCTTGCTGGCACACAGAGCAGGACCTCAGAGGCAACCTCTCCTGACACAGCCTTTCCATTGAACACAGCAGCCACACAGGAACAAATCCAGTCAAAGCCACTGGATTTGCTCAAACACTGGAGGCTATGGAGCTGGCCTTTTGGAGCTCAGCCCCCATCCCCCAGCAAGGACAAACAGAACTGCAGAGCTCTGCAACCAGCTCCACACCAGCATCCAGCCCTTAGGAAGCGTGGTGATTTTATATCAATTCCTTTGTACTTGAGAGACTAGTAAATAACCAGTGTCAGAGAGGCCCTAGCTCCAGAGTCATAAAACACTGCCACCTATTTCAGGAGCCCAGCACATTTTTCACTTGACAGACCAGAACCTAAAAGCAGTTGTTAATATGATTCAATTAAATGATTTTCCAGGACCTGTCTCCCCAGCCCCAAGAAAAGGGCTGAGTTAAAAAGTTGTACAGCTCTTCTGGGAGAAGAGTCCTGGACCTGATACCCAAATTGCAGCTTCATCCAGTCTATACCTGAGAGAGTTCTCAAAGGTCTCACTCCTGCTCCCAAGTGCACACACAGATGGGAGAACATGACAGGTATTCCCAACTACTCAACACAGCAGGATGAAAAGAATGCAAAATCACTCCTGTAAAATCTAGGTATTGCCAAAGTTTAAATAAGGAATCAGTTGTTAACAGAGCTCCCACCAGCAGGAGGGGCAGAAGTGTCTGACTTAGCTATAGGGCAAGCTTCAAGTTACATTTGGATTATCTTCCTAACATGGGAATATCAGAGAGCTCCAGGAGAGGGGTGCTGCAGCTGCTGAACAATAGCAACTCCAGCAGCCTCCCAGTTACAGCCCTGGGAGCAGCTCTGTTCCTCTGCCTGAAGTGGTCTCCTACCTGCCTCCTGGGATCAGCAGCCTGGCTGTGAAATCCAAGTTTGAACAGGACAGTCCTTATGGATGAAGAAAGAAATACCCTTTTAAGGAGGCACAATGCCACTCAATGTGAAGAGACTTTCAATTTTGCCAGGTGCCAAGTGGCAGAAAAAGAAACAAATGAGCAGAGGGCTGAACACAGGGCAGATGAGAACATCCTGGAATAAACTCCAGCATCCCTCTACCACTGTCCATCTGAGCCCCACCAGCACGCTGCCCTCAGCCAGACAGAATTTTGGTGAGTGTTTCAAGTCCTCTGACTACCTCAGTTCTGCAAAACGTTCAGAATCACAATTAGAAACAATCTCTATCTGCAAAAAGTACAGGTACAAGTCCTGTGGAAAAAAAAAAAGCTCTTTTAAACTCCCTCCCACAACACACGGGTCAGGTTTGGTTGGTTGTTTTTTTTTTACAGTATTGCTCAAAGCACCAAAATGTAGGTTTGGATCAACTGCAAATGAAAGCAGTCTGATTAGCAGTTAGAAAAATAAGAGAGGCTTGCAGCAGGGTGATAAGGGCTCTCACCAGTGGCACATGCACAGAGAACCTAGATTAGAGATGCAGCAGAGGGACTCCATGCTGCCTCTTGCAAGTGAACTGCAGAAGGATGTTACCCAAGCACAGTGTCTGGGGGCATTACTGGCATCTCAGCCAAGCCTAAGTCAATAAAGCCAAGGCCTAACAAATTTAAACATTCAATTTCTCTCCTGCCACCAAAATCCTTCTTGAAATTTCATTTAATTTCAAGATTAAGGAACCTGCTGTGGTCTGGCTTTAATCCTCAGTGGAAATACTCCACCTCAAAATTGTATTCATATACTTTAAGAGGCATTCTCAACAGGCTGTCAATGCACATGTTGAGGGGAGTGAAGGGGAGAAGCACAGCAATAAAGACTTCAGGTCTAAAGATGCACCTTAAACACACCTAGGAAAGAGAACAGGAGAACACAGGTGAGATCCTCCCTTTGCAAGGGAAGACAACACTAAGGACAACATCCCCAGAACACATCAAAAAAAACCTCCAGCCACCCGAGCAAAACAAAAAAAAAGGTGTCAATTTTAAGTGAACTAATGATTAGCCAGGCTAATGGAAACAGGTCAATCATTGCTGTGAGCAAAGAGAGCAGCAGAAATGTGAGCAGCAGGTGGGTGAGCAGAGAGCTCTGTAAGGGGGCAGAGGAGCCAACAGGAGCAGCAGTGATGACATGGAAGCTGCTCTCCCTGGAGCCTGTCAGAACATCTCCCAGGGGAACAAGCAGCATTCTGTCCTGTGTTCTGGCCATCACCATGCTGAATTTCACACAAAAACACTCTGCACAATTCACTGTCTGTTCTGGATAAAAAAGAATAAAAAAAAAGTTGTTTTGGTCTCCAGATTAACAATTCCCTTTAGACAGTCTCCATTAAAGAGTCTATCCAGAATGAAGGAAAACAAATATTTAGTTGGTTCTTTTCAGTGTTTTGGGTTATTTTTGTTTAACCTTATTATTTCACCCCCAGAGCACCAGCTGGAGCTGGCATCCTTTGAAACTGAAGCCCTAACATTTAGTCCTATGGAGGAAAGCCCTTTTTGACCAATTACAGGCTCCTCTCTATCAATAAAGTCATTTATGAAGGGATACAGTCTCCACAGATAGACTTGCTGGGCTTTTTTTTTTACATGAAAGCTGGTCTAGTCTGACAGCAGACAGTATTTTATTCACTACTGGTCTCCTCACACCACCTCCCAACACACAGATGCCTTTTAGACTAGCTGGCTGACAAGCCCACAACCCCCTCAGAGCAGCTCATGTCTGAGGAGAGCTGGATTAGCACATTCAGTTCAAAGGAATGTGTATTTGGGCAAGAATCCCACCGGGTGTAAGAAAGCTGTATTCACCCTCCACAGAGCACACAGCATCATGACATCACGTCTGTGGCACCACCTCTGACACAACTGGCATGGCCAGAGGCCAAACAAGATCAGGAGGTGTGATTTGGGATGATGGAGGGAGGCAGAGGCCCAGTCATGCCTATCTGCAGCTCGGGGAGCACGAGGTACCCCACTGACATCACCCTGCACCTATCAGAGGGATGATCTCCTGTCACGTTCAGCATGGGATGACACCTAAAAAACCCATCAGCCTTCAAGAGGAATTGTGAAATGCTGGTCCATGGGGGATCCAGGGGTCTGTGTCACTTCCATGCCTAGCTACATGCTTACTGGCACAGGGAAAATAAAACATGCAGCAGGTTCAGGGAGTAACTCATGTTTATGAATAAACCTTTTTGGTCAGAAAATCAAAAGTAACCTTAGCTTAAAAAAAAACAAACCACCTCAGACTACAATTAGTATAGTTTACAAATTACAAGGTCACAACTCACTTTTAAGCCTGCATCCATTTTCATCCTGGTAGAATTTTCACAGAAGTTACTAGGTGCTCTTTTCTATATTTCTCTCCTCACTTCTGCTGGGAGGACAGGTCTGGTGCATGAAAACTCCACACCAAACCTCCACACCTCACGTGCTTCCCTCTGGGGCAGACAGCTTTAGCACCATGCCACTGCACTCTGTGCTGTTCTTACTTGTTTATAGGAACTACATTGATGCAGTAATTCCATTTATTCTTCTCATTCAATTGCTTTTAAACTCCCTGAGCACAGGCAGCACTCCTGCAACTCACATCAGCACCAGAATTTTAAGGGCTAGTGATGGCTCTCCTCAGCTATGTACACCCAACACCACCAAAAAGAATAGAGCTGAATTGCAGCAAGGGAACAAAACGAAGCAAAAGCCACAGCAAAAATTAAAGAGGGATACTGGAGTCCCTAAGTAAGACAGGAGGACAAAAGAAAGCTCACAATAAAAACGCAGCAGCTTTCAGCAGCTGCCGGTTACATCAGGCAGCCCTGGGGCAAAACGGGGAAAACGCCAACGTAAGGAAATCAGGAGCTAAGGAGACATTTTAAGTAAGTACAGAACCGTGCACACAGATGTTAAAGTAGCTCAACAAGATTTTCCTCTGTCTCTTTTTTTGCTGCTTTACAGCTGCGACTCCCAAACTTCTCCAGCTACTCGGTGGGTAGATCCAGCACGTCCTAGCTGCTCCTCCGTCCTGACGGAGGCAACGGGAGCACGTTACGGGGCTCTCTGCGAGCACCGAGCCGGACCCGGCCGCCCGGCCCGGCCCGGAGGAGGGCGGCGGCTCC
>NW_008598493.1:0-284 GCF_000691845.1 Merops nubicus
CAGAAGCAGTTTCAGTTAACGCCAACTCAGTCTCGCAACATTGTCAGTGCTTGTGCTGATTGTCAGGACTTCGCTGCACCGTTACCAGCAGGGTTAAACTCCAGAGGCGAAAAAAGCCTTGCAGCTTTGGCAAACAGATGTCAATCGTCGCCAAATTCGGTCAACTCAAGTATGTGCACGGGTCTATTGACACTTTCTCCTGGGCCATGTAGGCATCTGCTCATACTGGAGAAAAGGGTCGCAATGCTATTGCCCATTGGAGGCTGGCTTTTGCAAACTTTAGC
>NW_008598493.1:1025-1288 GCF_000691845.1 Merops nubicus
TAAACGCGGCCCTTTTAGTTGCAAAACAAAAAGGGGGAATTGTGGATGCTGACAGTTTGGTCAGCGGTAATTTTCCACTATTAGCTGCAGTCAGCAAGGTGCAGCTATTGCCTGAGAGAAAGTCTATTTTCTCACACACTGAGAGCTTGAGCTTTGAGAATGGAATGATAAACACCTGATAAAGAACTCTGCATCTTGGCTTTGGTGAATGTTTGGGTTCACGGACCAATGAATGTACTGTAGCCACTTAGTAGCCAATAAAA
>NW_008598493.1:1559-4074 GCF_000691845.1 Merops nubicus
AGCATTTGGGCCTTTCTCTCTCTCTTACTGGACTTTGTACGGAACACATGCTGTTTCCTCCTGTTGCAGTTTGCCACATGTGACTGGTGGCCATCTTGTGATTTGGGCCTTTGCTCCAAACTCATTTTTTATCTCCAGCTACGGTTGAGGACTTTCAGTCCATATCAATACATAGGAATCCAGCACTTGGAGCTTCAGAACAGCACCTGGTTTTGTATTTTGGGCCTTGTTACCTCTGTAATCTGTTTACCCTGTTAATTCCTACCCTTTTTATCCCAGTTTCCCTTTCCCCTTAATTCCTGTAAAATAACCCTTGTCTTCTGTGAGTTTACATTTGTTCTTACCCCCCCTTTTTTACTTTCTGTTCCCTGTTAAATAATATATTTTATTTTTAATCAACTTCCAATTTGTGCAAAGCCTCTATTACCCCTGCCTTCCTTTGTTTATCTTTCTACCTGGGGAACACTGAGGGATAGGGAGGGGGAACACAAATTCTGCTTCGTGGGTTCCTGACCTGAGCCCCCTTTAAATGGAGACAGAATAATTTGGGCCAAACGTGGGGCACTAGGATTTTAAATTTGTTGTGTGGAAAATGTCAAACAATAAGAAAAAATTGGAAGTTATAAAAATTCTGGTTTTGCAAGCACTGGGGTTTAAAATGTGGAGAGTAACAGAAAGCTTCATAACATACCATGTGACTACAATGGTGACCGTCGCGGTCCGGTATCAGAGGGTATCGTGTCAGGATATCCGCGACTTCCTCCCCGCCCAGAGGGACAAGCGACGACTATAAATGAGGCCAAGACGTACACGTGGCGCTCGCTTCTCAAGGGGTGGATCTAAAAGTATAAACCCCTTTACCACGCTCAAAAAATTGTTATCAAGACCAATGTCCATTATTCACAAAAATATAATTTATTGTGGATTGACAGGTTGGCACTGATCAGAAAGGAAAAGGGGGAAAGGGGAAAAAAACGAAGGGGAAAAAAACCAGTTCAACAGTTCAGTAGTCCAAATCACCAGTCTTGAGATGGTGTCACAAGAAAGTCTCTCAAGGAAATGATGGGAATGATGGGAATTGTAGTTCTGGAGTGGACTCAGCAAATTCTGGCACTCAGGATGACATTGGCCGAATGTTCTGGAAACTTGGCCTCCTGGGAGTTGGAGTCCAGGAAGCAGTGACCGGATTCAAAATTGCAGTGCCCTTGGGCACACAGTACTGGTATGGTGTTGGGCAGCAGGAGCTGCAGCTATGCGTCCGGAATCGCGCAGCAGGGATGCGTCCGGAATCGCTGAGCAGGAGATCACAGACACGGCTCTGCAGCGCACTGTGGCATCTGAGAAAGCAGGTATGGCAGCTCCAGCTCCTGGGGAAGGAGGCGCGATGGATGCACGACAAGCGGCGCAGCATCCGTGGCTCCAAATTCCGGCACGGTACAGCCTGGTCCGGCTCAGCTCTTCCCGGTGCGGTTTTGCGCGTCACTGTTCCCAGCTCAGTTTGGCTCGGCACAGCACAGCTTGGCTACTCCTGACGCCAGCACAGCGCAGGTTTCGCCTGCTGTGTTTGCGGTGCTGCCGGGTGGGAACTCGCCACAGTGCAGTCCCCCTTTGCATCTTCAGCCGATCGAGTGAGCAGGCAAGCTTACTGGGAGCGGAGCTGCGTTCTGGAGAAGAGGTCCACCACGAAGCTGGTCCCATGAGAAAGAGAGAGAACCCCAGAAGGTCCATGCTTAATATAGTATTTATTATCAATAAAATCTATCGCGAGGTACCGAAATCTCAAGGGAACCATCACGAGACTTCTCAGTCTAGGCAGGGAAGAGGGAGGAAGGAGGGGCTGTATGAGTATCATAGTCCTCAGTGAGAAACAGACCCCCATCACTGAGAAAGCCAGAAAAAAATAAGTAAGAATCGTTCTGATCCTTACATCTCACCCCATGGCTTTTGAGGTGACAATGACATAACATTGTAATATGCCTATCATTAAATCTATATACATGTTCACTAAACTCTCATTTAAATTCCTTATTTACAAACACAAATGAAATTAATATATATAACACTATATACATATTCACAACCAGCGTGAACTATTAATATAACACATATTGGAAAATCACCTTACTTTATTTATTTGCTGCTTGGATATAATGGACAACAACTCAACGGCAACTATAGAGGAACATGGCTAAAACATGGAGTACCCTTAAGCTATTGGGCCCTATAGCTAAGGCAACTCCTCTGGCGCCCAAATCCGGAGTGATCAGTCCCGGATCTGGAGGTCAGAACATCCTTTGACACCTCAAGTTGCCAATCCATTATTCCTCCCTAATATTATTTATTCAATATAAATAATCCAATTTGTACAGATTTTGTGGTGTTTACCATTCAAATCGGAGGCAAACCAGGTATTTGTATTCATTGGTGTTTGTAAAGTAAGTTTAACCTTACCAATGTTTGGCAAGCTTACTAAGACAACTTGTCTGGAGTGAAGAGGAATCTTAGGTTTATATGG
>NW_008598493.1:4641-4860 GCF_000691845.1 Merops nubicus
GTTGTGTTCCCCAATCTAATTTTACAAAGGTCACATTCAGAGATAATTGTTTTACATTGCTCACGAGTGACAGGTCACCCTCGGGTTTGTGCCTCCTTATACAAATCAAAGACCCCGGAATGACTTCTTTTGCAATGGAGACACTCAAGCAATCGCCCCCATTCCTGAATTTCATCTTTTGAAAGAGCAGTTCTGTACTGGTTTGAGGGGGGTGGTGGT
>NW_008598494.1:0-39045 GCF_000691845.1 Merops nubicus
CCCTATGATTCTATGATTCTATGAAGCCTAAAACCCTGGCAAAGCAAGGAATACCTATCAAGGCACACTCTGCCGGGATGGATGCTTGTGTGCCAGTTACAGTGCTCAGTTATCAGCACTGATCAGTTGCAAGGGAACAGTTGAAATGGCTTCTGTCCCTAACTTCTGCTTAGTAAAGTAACCCTAACCAGGGCTGGCAACCTTCAGAAGAGAAGCAGGGTAGATGGCTGAAGGCAGAAAGAACTTTAGGGACCTTATTTTCTTTCATGTCTGTTTATGGGTTATCATTCTTAGTCCCCAGGGAAAGAAATGCAAAAATTCCTCTCCTCTCTGCTTCATTGCTTTAATACTGCCACTTTCTCTGCAGAGATAAAACAAACTTAGCAGGGCCTGTTGCAACAGGAAGAGGGGTAACGATTTCAAACTAAAAGAGGGTCGATTTAGACTAGATAAAGGAAGACATTTTTTACAATGAAGGTGGTGAAACATTGGAACAGGTTGCCCAAAGAATCTGTGGATGTACCATCCCTGGAAACATTCAAGGTCAGGTTGGATTGCTACGAGCAACTTGATCTAGTTAAGGATGTCCCTGCTCATTGCAGTGGGGTTGGACAGGATGACCTTTAAAGGTCTCTTCCAACCCAAACAATTTGTAGGTAAAGATGGCAGGCTATTTGCATATATGGAGGGGCGGAGTAATGTTAACATGTGGCCAATATTATAACAGAGATCTGGAAGGAATTAGCATCTCAGCTGACTAGCACAGCATAGAAAGTTTGGTCTTAGATTAGGCTATGGCACTAATATGTATTCTGGAAGTTTGTGCCTGTGCAGTAAGCTAGGATGTGTACAGTTGGTACCAGAAGGTACCAGAACTGAAGCAGCAAATTTCATGTGCTTATAGCTCCTGACATGCTGAATGGGAGTGCAAGCAAGAAAAATAGTAGGCATTATTTGCTATGCAGGGTAAGGAAAAAGGGTGAAGAGGGAGGAAAACACGTCTTCTAGTGAAGGTTCATAATAATTGTTATTGCCACATAGTGCAATTATGTTTCTATCTCCTTGAGAGCATAAGCTAAAACCTAGGCAACTTCAGGAAAAAGTTGCCTCACTGTGCAACTAGTACTTCCCAGCACTATCTCATTGCTTTCTAACAACATCTTGCTCATCTGAAGTCTAGTTGTCCTTCCTTATTTTCAGAAACTGTAGTCTCTATGCGAAGAACATAAGATAACATAATCAGGCTTAGAACTGCAATAAAAGTGCCTGTTTTTTGCAATTATTTTTTTTTTCCTAACAAGTATCTTCATTAGATGAAATCTTTACTTAAGAAGCAGTGTAGAACCCCAGAGTCTGGAGACAACAATACTGTTGCATTCCCTGCATACTCCTTATTTAAAAACACCTAAATTACAAATAATTCTGACTAAAGTTTCTGAGCAGAGTTAGGTCAACACAAGCTGCTCCTGCAAACCCCTCTCCTTAGTCTGTAATCCTTTATACATGTTGTATGCTGCTATGTTCTTTTATTCCAGTAATACCAACCTATTTTCTTCTATTTGTCTAGAAACAGATAAGGTTTCATTGAAACACAAGCTAGAAAGAATCTCTAAAACTTTCTTTCCTTTCTTTGACTCAGGATAAAGCTACCTAGACTAAGACAAACATGAACCTGCTCTTCCTGGACAGACCTCTTACAAAGTAGAGTCCACAGACACCTTAGAACTGAATACCTTAAGTGTTTTTAGCACTACAAAGTGTAACAGGAGCTCTGAGAGCTACACTTATCTTGTGATGAGAAACATTTGCTGTAACTAGGAATAGTTTGCTTATCCTTAAAATCACAGAAAACTTTTGACCAACCAAAAAGTAATTAAATTCCATTTTTAATTTTAAAGCTATAATAACCTTTTAGGAGAGCAAAAAGCAATTCATATTGTCAGCATACATCCAAACCCATTAAAAAAAATAAAGCCTTCTTATATTAGGAATGATCAAACTATTATTCAACTGTGCAAAAGTGAATATTTGTTTTTTTACTGTCAAAATTTCAGTTTCAATAAATGCTTGTCCTGAATCATGCCCTGAAATCGAAATTCAAGTTTCCAAATTGGAAAATTTGCCCCATGAAAAAGATATTAGGTGAATCTATCATAGTTCCATAGGTGAAAGCCAGTCTTGTCAGACACATCTTGTACCAAATGACAGCTTTCATGTCAACAACCACGGTTACTATGAAGAGTAGTAAATAGTGAGCCTACTCATTTCATGCACCATTACTCATGATGATTTCATTAATTTACCAATGAAATGAACATGTCTACCACTGTTGCTCAAATTTATCACCATTTCACTCAACATTTTTCTTGATCTGTTTGTCATAAAAGAACCATTCTTTCCAATTTTCTTTCAGAGATGGATACGGACAGCAAAAAGGAACTGAAGACATGAGAATTTGTTGCTGCCTAGAAAATTCTGCATTCTTTACAACTAGAAATGGAATGTTCAAAAATCTTCAAGTATTTTTGAAATATTTCAAGTAAAGCACACATTGTATATACTAAATATGCTACTGAGTTAGAGAAAATAGAGATTTTATGACAGGTTCCAGATAGAATAAACAATGTCAACACACAGCTTTTCTGCCATTCAAACTCAGGTGCATAAATAGCCATCAAAGAAGGGTTTATCCCTTACCAGAAAAAGAGTAAAATATGTTTGCTCAAAACATAAATACTACAACTGATGAAGAGAGTCAAGTAATATTTCTTAAACTTACCACCTCCTAAGGCATTTCTGCTGCCACAGGAAATTCACTACAGTGCACTATAGTACAACATGATGAAAATGTTGAGACACAGAGCTACTAAATTATAATTTAGTACAATACATGCCTTAATTAAAATTATTTTTTTAAAAGACTGTAGACACTGGTGCATAAAAAACTGCAGCTGACAGAGTGAAGAAGGATTCACAGAAGTGCACACCACTCAGTTGTCAAAGTGGGAAGAGGGATCAGGGCTACATGAGAAAAGTGAGCACCAAAAATAAAGGGAAAAAAATGGAAGTGGCATTAACTATGAGACTATTCTGATTGTGCACTATTATAAAATATTTATTCAGTATTTCATGAGGTATCCCACACACAATCTTTGCTGCAGTTGATCTTTATTTTACAGTTATTCACTGATGGTTTTGTCCTGTCATTTTTTTTTATCCTTTATCACTTCTGACTGCTTGTTCTTCTGCATATGCTTAAACACTGTCTTATTTCATCTCTCTTATGTCTTCCCTTTTACTTACCACTCTGAAAGCTACTCCAGCTACTTGGAAAGGACTTTTTAACTTTGTTTAAACCAGTGTTGGAAGTCAAATCCCAAAGACAGTCTCAGCTTTTAGAATGAGGACTTAGCTTCATATCTTACTTTTCATCTTTTTTTCTGAGTGGTAAGTGCAATAGAAAAAGGGATGGAAGACACAGACCTCCTGCCAGCTCATGTCCCTAAAGATACTGTCAGCCTTCAGGTTTGCTTCTTTCCTAATTTTCGCAAGAAATGCTCATGCATTTAATGCCAACCATGGAGAATTAAACTAGCCCACATATGATAATATTTTCCCTGATGTAAATGATGCTTTTGGATTTTTTGCTATGCTTGTCTACCTTTCTGCCAGCTCTCTCACTACACCATGTCCCACAGTGCCCACCTGAAGCCAAAGGCCATCAAACCGCCTCCGATTCACCCAGCTCTCTGCAAGTAACTTAGGTAGTACCTTTCAAGAAATGGTGCATATGAATGTATGGCAAAGCATAAATTCAGCATTGCTTGCTATTATTTTTGTTCCCTTCATCCTGCCTGCATTTTTAGAACCATCCAGACATGAAAATACATGTCTCCTGTTTGGGAGCTGCGTTGAGTTTTCACATAAAGTCACAAATACATTTTGCACCATTACGAAGTTACCCTTATGCACATTCAGAAAAGGCTCTGTACTTTTCAATCAAGGTGTTAATTCTTTAAAATGGGAATTTTCAAACTTTTTCCTTTTTCAAACAACAGGGTTGTGTTTTTTGTTTTTTTTTTTTTTTAATTTAGAACCATGGTTTTGTGAATACCTGCTGGTCTATTCATTGTCACACAGGTCAAATCTCATTCCATTTCTCATGGTTTAACATTCCTATGAATAATTCATTAATTGCCACTGCTACTAAAATGATATTATGAGAATATCTGCTGTATTCTAACTCCCTTTCAATAAAACAGAGCAGCTGAAAACGAGGTGGATAAACTGAAATAGCCAAAATGAGTATCTAGCTAAATTTGTTCTTGGATGATTGTTCATTCAAGACTCTCTGAATTTGTTTGGAGGTATTATGCTGACCTTTGATTGAGCTACATTTCAGAAACTCAGAATACATTTCAGAAATTCACCAGCAAGTCACTTGAACTCCTATTCCTATTTATGGAAAGGAGAGAATTCCCATTAACTTCAGAGGAGCTGGGATTCACTGCCAAATGAAACCAGAGATTTCCAATTTGAGTTTATACTGTATTCTGTCCTATTCACAAAGAGACTTTGTTTTGGATCTGCAGATATGTAGCCCATAATTATTAAATTTATCTCAGGAGAGCCATTAGTAGATGGATCCAGATTATGGAAATTTTTCAGCACGCACTTTCTGAAGGACTGCTTTGGGGAAATTAGTCCAAATCATTTATAATTTGCAAGCTGCAGAGTGTTCCATTTCATAATAAGAACAATGCAGTATAACTGAGGTGTTGCAATTTGCTATCTTCTCAAATTCTACTGCAATTTTTAGAAAGAGCCCTTTTCAACCTGAAGGCATAACAAAATGAAACTGGAAGAGGAGAAGGGTTGCTGTCTAGAAAGATGTGAGAGAATCAAAGTGTTAACAGGACGAATTAACAAATTAATATTAAATTCTCAAATATCAATGAAAAAGAAACCTATTCATATTCAAAGTATTATTAGTTAATTTTAACATACTTTCTTATTTCCTTGGATCAAAACCATATTGTTAGAAACTGGCAGAATTAATAACAATAATTGATTATTCATAGTCAATAATAGACTCTTCTAACAGAAATGTGTTGACTTAATTGAGGAACTCAAAGGTGGAAAAGGAAGTATGATAAAGATCATGGCTAAAATAAAGTTGATGGGTGAAATCCCTCCTGCACTCACATCAAAGGCAAGAATCTCACATTGTTGCCCACAGGTTAAATAAAAATCTCTAGCTTTGCCTCATTCAGCAGGTAGGAAACCAAATGAACACTGCACTTCCACATATGGCCTTTTATTACCAGAAAGAGTTCTGTTGATATAACTAGAAATTTTTATTCTATATCACAAAATTCACAGCCTAAACAGCAAATTCCCTTTGGTAAGCTGTAAAATGAAGGGGGCTTAATGACATTCTACTCAGTATCTTTGTTGACCAAGTTTTCTAAACCCAGATTTTTCTAAACTGAATAACAGCACAGGGACTAAAAGCCTAATTTTAACATGAGAGAAATCAGGCATTAATACTTCTTTTGAATAGCTTTGCTTCATTTCCAGTGTTCTGGCATCCTAGCTAAGACTCCATTGAAATCCTAAAATTTTAGCTATATATTCATTTTATTATAACACAATCACACCACTTTAATAAGCTATGGGAATAAAGATGGGAACTAAACTCTAATTAGCAACAGGTAAATACTAAATGTTAAATAAATTTAACCTATACATTTATCCTATAGCAACATATATGTTTGAAGTAACGATATGCTAATGACGGCTGTTTAGAAGCCAGCATATCCACATGAATAACCCTTAATTATGTGTAATAAGAGAAGCTGCTAGAGGCTAAGCACCCTAAACAACATTTTGTCACCCACAGGGGTGGCAGCAACATCTGTGGATATCCAAAGATCAGAAGAGGTTAGGAATAATTAGCACTTTGCAATTCTGGCATCTGCACGACCCAACTTCTCTTCAGGTTTCTGGTCAGTAGCTTGCTCTTCTGTCAGCGGCTGTTTGCCTGTGTCTCTCTCAGCCATTAGAGTTTGTGGATGAGGGAGAAATGGTATTTTATCTTCCTGATTTCTGCCATTTGGGGGGAAGCACCATCAGTCAAGGGAACTGCTAGCAAAAAATATTGTTTCTGGCTCATGAGCTTAAATAAGTATTTGCTTTCTCCCTTTATTCACACAGTTTATAGAAACCTTGCCTCTCATCTTTGCTGAGTGAAATCAAACGAGCCTCGATTTGTAATGTGGTTCACGGCTGGTTTTGCCTAGATTGCGTTGACAAGCCGTGTCAAGCTCTACAGTGCAAAGGATGGCAGCATCCAGGCTTTGAGGCTGTTATGTATTGCTTAAGAAGATTTAATTAATATGGAAGTTCTTCCTCCACCTATACACTCAATTTTAAGAGAATAAAGGAAATTTTATGCTATGAAGCCAATATGAATCACTTGCATCTTCCCCATATATTGCCTTCAGTGCACATTCGACATAAATGGGAATCCATTAGCAAAATAAGTTAGCAGATTTTAACAGAGCACAATTCAAACTAATCGTGTTTTTCACCAGTTGAGCATGAAAGTTGTCACTGGTTGTGCTTTAAAACTGTCAAAAAAATCAAACGGCTTTTGTGTGCTCACATGAGGCAGTATGAGAGGACTGCAGTGAGGAGACTGAACTGCCATCTACTATGTGCTGTCCTTTAAATATCTGCCTTCTGTTTTTATTAATATAGAAACCTACCAGCATAACTAATGACTTTTTTGTATTTTTGCAAGTTGCTAAATATTCATGCTATAATGACTTGAAAGAAGAATGCTCTCTGGCAAGCTAACTGATATAACTGGAGATGAAATCAGAGGAACAGAGTGAGAAGAGAGGGAAGAAGAAATACGAAAAAAAGGTCCAAGACCAAGACTGATTTGAATTTATTTTGCCAGACAACATCTGCAAATCACTTTTGTCAACAGAATCAATTATGGAATCAATTAGCATGAGCATCAGGCAAAACACAAAGACCAGACACTGCCACCATGATGCTATTTTTATGAACATGCAATTAAAGCATAAAAAAACCATCCTACTGCTTTGTCTTTTTCTGTGCATTCATCCTTTCTACTTAGTTGGTTTTTTGTTTTGTTTTGCAGATATTATTGCAAGAAGGTCTCTAGTGTACTAAGCACTGGAACAGACTGGATACCCTGACAGATAATAGCTTTTAAAGACCCATAAAATAACTGGAGAGGTACAAAACTGCTCTGTCTGTGGCACTGACACACTCTGGTGATTTCACTTTCCACCCCTGACTAAGCCTTCTCCTTCATCACGCAAGGCCAGCAATGCAAACTGTGGAAACCACTCTTGACTTGTTCTTTACAAGCAAGTGGCCAGGCCCTCAAACACTGAACTGGCAATGAACAACACAAGTAGACAGTATAGAGAGGGAAGTAGCTCGATAGAACCTTTACAGTTCTGCAGCCCTGGGTCAGCTTTGTGTTTGCACATCGGTCCAAAGAGGCCTATACATCTCTTATTAATTTCTTTTTTGTTTTTGTCTTCCTTTTTTCCACTCTAACAACTTCTGCTTAAGCAGTCGAAGTTAATGCCAGGGAATACACTGGCCTCATACCACAACATACCTTCCTATTCTGATAGACATTGTCTGTTCAGCTTTAAACCAACAACTTTGCTTCTGCTCTTTAGTGCAAGGTGTCCACACAAGGGAAGGACCTGGCTGAAGAAGAGCTAGGAGGGGACAGTAGATGTTTCACTAAACTTATGCTATATCCTAAGCTGACCTGGAATATTTTCCAAGTCAGAAATTTGTGTGTATTTGTGTCAGACTGCAACTCAACTCGACAAGGTAACTGAAAGGCTGCTACATTTTATGAATTATTTAGAGTTTCAGTAAGGTAACTTTAGCCAATGGGGTACCTGAAGTTGCCCTTTATCAGTTTATCAGTGCCTTTATCAGTTTATCAGTTTTATGGTTGCGTTACCTAATTTAGTATGACTGTGGAAGAAATTAGTTTTAATGTGTTCACTCTGCAAAAGACTGTACTGATAAATAACTTTATTTTGTGGAAATTGCTCCATTGCTCTGGTATTGACAAGCTGAAAGCAGATAACCGAATGCCAACTAAGTTCTTGGCAAAATGGTGTATTTAGTAACAAGATGAGGCAAGAGGAAGAAAATACATCCCTGGTAGTGCAAAAGGATAAGGATCTGCTTACCAGCACAGTCACCACACGCAGAACCACTCCTCGCATGTTATTTTCCAACTTTCTGTCTGTTAGTGACCCATTCAGACCAGTGATGGGATTCCAGCAGCCGAGCTGAAAGAGAAAACAGAAATAATTTCTTCATTGCCCATAAAACTTTGCTAGTCATTCCTCCTAAAAAAAGCAAAATCAACTGAACACCTTCTGGAATCAATGGCATGGAAAGTCAAGGAAGGGCTTGTGCACAGACTCATCTTTAAATTGCAAATGTAGCTATTAAGGATATCAGGGTTTATTTGTAAATACTAGGGTGCGATGGATGGCAGCATCCAGGGTTTGAGGGTATATGTATTGCTTTAGAAGAGCTCAGGGAGGACCTCTATATTAATTAAAATATTTTAAAAGTAGTATGGCTATAACAATATTTCTACCTTACTTTCAGTAGTACACTAATTGAAGAAATAATAGCTATCATAATTCTAGCATGCTGTCAGCTCCAGCCCATCTTTCCTTACAGAAGCCTGATGAAAGGAATTACGCTAGTTTTAATTAAAGCTTATACTGTTCATTGATAATGAAACAGCAGTGATTTTTAGCCAGGTTAAAAATCACACTTAGAGATGGTTGAGGAAAGGACCACTAGATGGGCGTATCACAGTATTGAAAAGGGACTGCAACAGATAATGCAGAAAAAGGAATTCAGCTATGAGATGCTTTGCATTGGTGTTGTTGTGTTTCTTGAGCTTCTATTGACAAAAGGTTTTTCTCAAGGGTCTCTCTAGAACTGTCTTTTAATCTGAATTTCATAGATACTGACCTCTAACTTAGCTTCTCTGAAAATATAACCTGCCTACATTTTTCCGTGATAGTAGATACTTGTCTTGGGTACAGAGATACAAACCAACCAACCACTCGTCCCTTAGCACCATGTACAAACATTACTGGTTGCATTTTTGGAATTCATCACCACATTTGTCTGGCCTGTACAATTACCAGTGGTAAATCCAAAACCCAACAGGACAATCACTGACTTCAGAGGACTTTGGAGCAGAGTTTCTGTTATGACATGTAAACTAATTGCCTATGTAAACCTGCTATACAGTCAAAGAGGTAGGCAACTGCAGGTTATCAGTTCCTGCTCTGAATTGCCTTCTCTGTGGACTGTGCATGAAATCTATGAAGGGATGCTCATCTTCTGACTCAGGTTGTTAACTTAAGCCTCTAAATCCATGTGGATTTCACGTCCCTATATAAAGGCACAAAAAGTCTCTCTCTGACAAAACCAAGATTAACATCAGGAGGTCACTGCCGGACCCAGTGGCCTCCAGTAACACTAGTCTCTCAGAGACTTCAACCCTATCATCTGTGGGAAATACCAACAGTAAAACATCCGAAGCATGACTGTACTGTAACACACAGTCACAAGTGGCAGGGTGCCTGAATCAGCTGAAGACGTCTGTGAATGAAGGGGTTTGCTGACCATGACTGAACACAAATTCACAGAAAGCATTACTTTCAGTCCTTCACTGGAAAAGCTTTTGTATATGTGTTTCATAGATTTTTCACAGAGAGACAGAAAATAAGGAACAAACGTCAAGGACTCACATTTAACAATTTAAGAAGTGGACCACTTGAAATATTTGTTTTCTTCATTACACCCACCAGCCTATTTTAAAGCAACTTCCTCCCAAGAGCTATTTCTAAATAAAAGCACAAACTATCACTGCTTGGTTTCCTCACTTTATGCTCCCATCTGAGCACAAAGACCAACAACAGACTATAGCAGCCATCTCTGCTTCTTCTGTACCTCCACAGCATGTCTAGCTGTTCACAGCAGTATGGATGGACAGCTGACACCTCCCAGGATCTCCTCACTCCTCTGGCATTCCAACATTCTGAGCTGAATAACTTAATTGTTGAAGTGTGCTACCTGTAATAACACTGTGAAATGTAGTGAATGTGTTTGAAGTGTGTGCACCCTACACTGTTTGTGATAAACCACTGCCATTCTAGAATTTGATAGCCTATATTTTCTGTACTAAAAATACTGAAAACAGCACCAAGTTCAGAACCAAAGTGCATTAAATTAATTTGGCGATAGTCATTCTTAGTCACACAGAGAAACTAATTAGAACTTAGATCCAATTACCATATCCAAATGTGTTGGAAGTGTAATTACTGCAGAAACTGTACTACTTTTGCCAGATTTAAGCCCCTAGAAAGTTACTGAAAAGCCTCTGTATACTATTGAGGTTAAAGCACATTTTTTAATGATGTACATTACTGTGTACATATTTATATAATTAACTTCTTTCTACCCATTCTACCTTTTTAAGGAGAAACAGCCCAACATAACTGATTCCTGGAAATTTAGCATAGCACTGATTTTCTTTTTGAAAGGCACATTTTATTTTCAATTATTGTTCATTTAATTTTCAATTCAATTGTTCCTTTATGCATCATAGTCATGGTGAAGACAAATGTGCAGTGCCTTGTGAATAAAGATCAAATTGATTTTGAGTGGGAGCTGCTTACTGGTATTAGATGAAAACAAATCAACATTTATTGATGATAATTTGAGCTTGTCATTGCAGCAAGGAGTAAATGTAACTACTGCTGAAACAGCAAGATGGGGGTAGTATGAAGCTACCTCTTCAGCTCTACCTCTTGCTTAATGACTTCTGCAAAACTTTTGTTGCTTCTACTTTTGCTTCCTTTTTCTTTTGTTCTGTCTCTGATAGCTGAAATAAGAGAACAGATCAAGCAGTAACAGTATCTCACATTAATTCAGTTGATCTGTGTAAAACAATACAGGTGATGGGAACTCTCAGCTGAGCTCAGTACTTGTCATCTTCATACCATATGAATTTTGTCATTTATAGTGCTTTGTACTTTAGTTCAGTTTCTTTTATTTATTCTAAAGACAGCACTCACTCTGCTACATTCAGATACAAAATGATGAAGATGGAAAAGTTGTCAGTGTTCTGCTTCCCTTGATATCCAATTTATAATCTCTGATCATTCCACTTCCTAGCTTGTTATCCCCTTTATCATCATTATTAGAATGGGGTTTTCTCTCCTGTTTTGCTGGCAGTCAAAAAATTGACTTCCCTTCTTTATTAGAAATTTTTGCCTATATGAACTAGGCATTATGGAAGGTCTGTAATTTGTATATCAATATTAAAATAGGCAAAATCTACTGTATGTGTACCTGCAATTTCCAGACACTGATTTATAAGGAATACTAAAATCTATAATGCCTTTATGACTGAGCTCACAGCCAGCTTTTCTCCCCTACTTCCTATGAAATCAGTGAACTCTTCTGAATACCTGAGAGTTTTCACTTTTTTTTCTAGCAGAGTTAAATGCAGATTAAAACTGTGTCAATTAATCAAGAAAAATACATTGGCCTAGTGCAATCACAGTTGGGGACAATCACAGAAAATAAGTAAAACCAGAATACTGATACAAATGCATTACTTAAGTCCTTGTCACTACCAGAGAGTGTAGAATGTTTTTTTACTTCAATTAATAGAGAAAATATACAGGAACTGGTTCATCCAACACTGCAATGCAGCCACCTCTGAACTCAGGCAGCATTGCAACAATACCACAAAACAGTCAAGAACAGAAAATGCTCCAGAGAAGCTGCAAGGGAAATCTGAAAGATAAAACACCATTACATCTGCAGCTGGAATTGATCAGGACACCAGGATTATAATCATGCCTCTGTCCTTTATTTTCCAGACATGTAAAGTGGGGGGAAAAAAAAAAAATCTTGGTTTTACTATGGAGAGTGTGACAAAGTATTTCTAGTGGAAATGCCCACCACAGAGAACTGTTGAGAATCTGCTCCATCAGCAGCTCCTAAGAGAGCTGGTCACCCACAGAAATACCAGCTTCCTTGCCTGCAGTACCCATATGTTCTTCAGAAACACCCTTCTCAATTTTCACTAAGGTCCATCCTGCTTTAGGAACAAACTTTTTCCAAGATATTACTTCAACAGAAGAAATGCACGTTAGTAATGCCATTTTTCATTCCAAAGCATAATAAATTCACAAAACTGGAAAAGACATCATGAACCTGTCATGAAAGAGCACCCAGCTAGGAGACTCTCACTCCCAGGTGTGCTGGGAAGACTGAAAATGGGACACACAACAAAAAATAATGGAAAAAAATGTGGTTTTAGTGATGTGTGGATTCAACATTTACAAAATTTCCTAGGACACCAGTCTAGGCAAAATCTAAGAACTTTCGCACAGACTATTCTTGATGCCTCTAGTGAGTGTTGTTTAACATGTCCAACAGCAAATCAGAGACTAAATCATGTAAATGAAAGGCTATTTCTCACACCAAAAAAGATACATTTCAATTGTCATTCTGATACTGTCAGTTATGTAAATTTAGCTGGGGACACTGTCACTTGGTTAAAGAGCCCTTTTAGTCCAGCTCCCTAGCCAGCACCCAACAGCTGATCAACCAAATCTGCAAAAAGTGTCTGATGGCCAGGGGTTAACTGAAGGCCTCTGTACTCCTGGGCTTGATTAAAGAAACAAGGATCAGTTTTGTTCTTCACAGTAATTTCTTGATACGACTGGTTACCAGAAAAGCTTTCTGTATTTAACTTCTCCCTTCACTGGAGCTTAGGTAATAGTCAGCAAATAATAAGTTGTTAAAATCAATAGAAAATACTGTGTTCAACAAATTGGATAATGTATAGCAGCACTTGTTTCTCCTGCATTCAGTGTGGTGAGACCTATAGAGTTCTCTGGGCATTCAGTTAATTATTTTGTACAGTATGTTTTATTGCCTTAATTTTTCTCTGGACTGGAAGGAATGACCTGCCCCTGGACTCACTCTGTTATTTTCAAGCTATGCTAGGAGAAAGTGAATACCTAGATTTAGTTTTATATCCATTGGCTTAAGGATTATAATTGCAGCAGTCAGGCTGTTCTCTCTGTTTTAACTGATCATAGACAGAAGCACAAGTGACCTGAGTAACAATTTCTTTTCTCAAAGCCAAAGCACATGGCAGAATAACACTACACACAGTTAAGAAAATATTTTGCTTTGGGGACTGCACAAATTTCCTTCTCTTTTTGAATGTAAATAAAGAAGCTAAGGGAAAGTTACCTGTTGGTAACCAGCTGCTTTGTTTACCTACCAGCTCTTAACTCAGTATTTTCTCAAGGACTCATGCATCCAGATTGGTGCCTAAATTCATAACTGGGCATTTTACACCAGGGACAAATGTTGAATGTATGGGGGAAAAAAGCATAGAGTGCATAGCTCTTTTCACACCGTGTGCTCCACTCAAGAAGCTCAAGCTTAGCACCTTGGCCAAGCTTCCAGGGGAACTGTAATGGTATGATTTATGAAAAGTATAGTAAATCACCTCATCTCAAAGGTGATGAACCATCTCCCCAAGCCAGTGGTGTCAAGGGTTTGTAAAGGGATGTCACTTTTCACTTCATCCAGCCTCGATTCATCTTTCTGATCACTTTGGGTCCTTCTACATTTCTCTTTAGCACTTCCATCTCCTTTTCTCTCAGGCAGTCCTCTCAGGAAAATTCCCCTCAGCTCTTCCCTCTCCTCTTAAATTATGAGGAAGTTGGGACTTAAAATACATTACTGTATAGTCCTACTTCTCTTGCTTTTATCTGCCATTTCTTATTTTTAATCCCATCCCATGAAATCCTTACATAACTCTGAAGAAGACTCAAAAAAGCATATTAATGTTTCAGGTGGTAATTTCCCACTGCCTCCATATTTCAGTTCAAGGCAAATGCTCAGAAAAGCTTGTTCTTTGATTCAATACAGACATCTCCCCTTTGGTGTTTGGTGGCTTCACTGTGTCTCATCGTGCAGGAAAAGCTCCTCTGGAAATCACAGTGGTGCTCAGGGACTGTGTGGCAGCAAGCATTCACAGGGAAAGTATTTGTCCTCTACCACAACCCAGAACTCAGAGAAAGCACATGCATGAGGGCTACTGGTATGTTCTGGCAGTGCTTGCATGCCAAAATGACATTTTTAAGGAGCCAGGTTTTGTTCTCATTTTGCATAAAATTGATGTAAAACAGCCAACGAGCATGTTGCTGGTGGCTGGTGTTTTTGGTCCACAGCTATGGAGAGGCCAGTAACCACTAGGGATGAGAAACACACTTACCTTTCACACTTTATGATTCAACCTGACTCGGCCATATATCAACCCAGAATACACTGTGAAAAACAGGGAGTTGGGAAGAAAAAAAGTACAACTTCACTGAAGACAGATATTAGCCATTACGTCTAATGTCTACTTTTATGGGATTTTTTTAACACTATATTTCACTGTCTAGAGTCCATGAATCCATGTCATCGCTTTGTTATGGCTTATCAGGTGATGTAAGAAAATTAACTTAATATGACATAAATGGACTCTTCCTCCTCCAAAAGAAAGAAAGTAATAATCTTTACCCCAAACACAACACACTTTCATTTCTCTTCAGGAGGCAAATCCTCCTTTAGGCTACCAAAGCTCTTCATACTGCCAGAGTAAACCTCATCACTTTCATTTTCCACTGAAAGCTTTCTCGGTGATGTCTGAATTATTCCAGGGAAACTGATAACACCAAGTAACTTCAGATTTGTGTGCAGTTTAAATACAGTTACTTTGATTTTCAATTGCAAATCCTCATCTCCTTTCTCATTAAGCATATTAAGAGTTTAAAAGGATGTCTTTTATCCAAATCACATAAGGTCTGAAAAAAAACCCAAACAAAACAACAGGGTTTATAACTGAACTTGGTCTATTTTGTGCTGGGACATCACTGCATCTGTATCAAATAAAGGTAAAACTATTCAAAGTTATTACTCCTGCTTGCATTAGAACATAATATATAAGATTTTTGTATCATAGTAAAACCTTTGATCATACACTTTCAGCGACAATGAAAAATATTATTTTCCACTGGGTTGCATGAAAGCATGTAACACACTTCAGCTTCTCATCAGTTCCCTGGGAGTATATAAACATTCTTCAATAGATACCCAGATTTCCCTTCAGCTTAGTGAAGTGCTTTTTGGGGATTTGACTTTTCAGAAAGGGTATGACAAAGTGGAATATCAACAAAAACTGTTTGCACTGTTGCAGGGCTCAAAAACTCTGGGGGAAGCATTCCAGAAATAAATCAAAATTACAAAAGCACAGGACAAACCCAACCCTGTTTCACTTGGAGAGAAGTAGGTTTATGGAGAAGGATTCTGAACAAACCCAGTCCAATAAACCACATAAGTAGATCCCTCACAGCAGAGTAAATTTGCCTGTGGTGAACACCCTGATTCTGCAGCAGATCGCTGCCAGTGCCGAGTTGCTTGGGTACCTCTACACTGCACTGCAGACAGCTCTGTGTCAGGCACACTAAGAAGCACCTTGGCTTTTTTTTTTCTGCAGTGAAGAGCTCCCCTTGAATATAGTCACAAAATTAGCAGAGTCGGTGCTGGGTGTGAATCTACATGGAGAACTGTGTATCAGCTTCATCGCTCTCCAAGCTGGGAAGAAAAAGAAAGGCTATTGTCTAGCTCCAGCCCAGGAGCTGCAGTAGTATAGCATTAGTACACAAAATCTGTGTTTGTTCTAAAGGCAGGTAAGAAGGAACACTGTGTTTAGGTGCACGTGGGTTCCCATGAGGGTACAGAACATCCTGACTAATCTCAGTGGCACCTCTTTAGTCCTATATTTGAAGTGTAAGCAGAATTGTCACACCACTGCTCTCACAGAAATGCATCAATGTGCTCTACACCTAGCAATCTTTTCACATGGAACAATTTAGGAAGCATGCTTCTTTTTTATTTTTTCTTTATTTTTTTTTTTCCCAGGTATAGCATATAGGAATCTCCCATTTTCTTTGGCAGGCTAAAGGATTTTAAACGAAGCAATGCTCCACCACTATGTACTCAAAAGTAGATGCATTTATTTGTTTAGCTACTGAATGCTCCTTGAGCACTCACACAAAAATCAAGAGTTGCATTCACAGGACTTGGGTAAAGGCTGGGAAATGTTCCTAGGATGCACATACCATAGAAATACATATTCTGAAAACCTTTGAAAGAGGACACCTTCATTTTTAAATACACTCTTTTTTACACTTACCACATTTGGCATTACTACATAATTCTTAATTTCAGCATGAAACAGAATAAGAAACATACTCGGAAAAACACATCCCTGCCTTAGTCAAGGCACTGATGTATTGCCATGAAAACACTCCTTCCAAATCCCATATACAGAGGGGCACATGTGCTAAGATACTATTTTTTTTCCCCTCAAAGCATGTGGATCCCTGCCTCCGCAGACACATTCATCCTCTCATCACCAACACGAGAGACAAAGGAATTAGTATAGAGGTAGTGGGAGAACATGCACCACTGTTCAATACAGATGATATATGTACCTTGAAACATTTGTACTTGTCTAGAAGCTGCTAGACAACATCAAAGTAGCTTAAACTCTCTGTTGTTCAGCAGAGAAGAATTTGCCAGCTCCTTCTTAAATGTAGTGCAAAGAAAGATTTAACAAGAGCATCTCCTGTCCACACGTGTCACTGCAATATGGTTCCTGGGCACATGGGCTACAAAACACCTGCTCACAAAACACCAACAGTGAGGACAAAAAAAAAATAAAAAGCTGATGCAGCATGAAAAGTTCACACGAAACTGGATTGCATAAACAATGCACATATATGAAGGCACTCCTAAGAGTGCCTAAAGAATGGAGACCTTGGGTGAAAAGGGGAAAAGCAGAGCAAGTTGTTAGCTAATATTGCCCTCAGATTTCTTACTAGAGAAAGTAACTTGACAATGCAGCAAGTGTAGTACTAGATGATAAAGTGCTTTCTGTTGCTTCTCCAGTTTCCCGTGACACTTAAATGGGAAATACAGAGATTGAAACAATCTTTGCTTACACATAGATCAATACTCCTTTCCTAAAATCCAGGATTTATTCTTGGTGTTGGCAGGAAAAATAAGAGGCTTGCCAACTTGGATATGTCACAGACTTACTAGCTTGATGCTGGTTAGTAAATCAAAGCAGCGTTTTGTCACTGATATGTTAGAAAATATTATTGCAGTATATCCCACTCTCACAGGGTGTATGGCTAGAGTGTCACCAGTTTCCAGTGCATTATGGACCAGATATTGACCAGATGGACAAGTGATTCAGTGGATCAAATATTTTTGAGAGTTTGGTAGTGAAGAAAATAAGGTTGTGGGGTGTTTTTTTCTGCTCCCTCAGCAAAAAGCAGCTTTTTTTCTTGGGAATCAGAACTGACAGTGAAGAAATAAAAAAATTTAGCACAGCAGTGACCAAGCAGAATATCAGTACCAAGAAATAGATGAGAAGAAGCAACAGCTTCTTCCAAAGGCTGTTTTTAAACCATAAATCTTGGGGCAGTGGAGAACAGAAAGGTCAAGAGTGAATTTGGGAGGATGGTCATGGCCAACAACCTGGATTACAAAAGGGAACTTCTTCCCAGTAAATGCAAGTGCAATGGCAGCCGATGTGTTCACCTGGAGTCCTACAGATCAGCACAGGGGTCAGGAGCACCAAGCACTGGGAAGTCTTTTTGGATCTAGGCTATGGTCTGTCTCATAGCAGGGGTCACTCCCTCCACGAGGTCTGGATAATCCTTTCTAAGATTTCTGCTTCCAGATGATCTAGCCTTAGTTCCAAAACACAGGCCTTTTTAGCAACAATAAACTGCTACTGAAACATTTCTGTGTGAGAGGCCCTGAGAGAACTGCTATGCTGATAACCAAACATTATACTGGTAATGATCAAAACCAATTTCCTCTCTAACTACCAGAACCATAAACTCACCTTCAGCACAGAAAATACATTCAGCTTCTTTCCTTTCTATATACCACAGGACATCCACTACATCATTATGTAGCAGAAAGGTTGTCCCTAAGACAGACCTGTGCTCCTATGGCCTTCTGATGATGTCCTCAGTGATGCTTCAGAGGCACCATCATCTGACCAGCAGGAACATGGTTTAAGGCAAGTTTGAAGTCTACTGTATCTAGTACTAATCCATGCTGCACAGAAGAGTATCTAAACTCTAGCAGGATCTGTTAGTGTCTAGTTCAATGGAGTCACAAAGAGGAGTGGATGCTCCTGTATCAGAAAGAGCCAGGAGGGGGCATAAATTTCATATGCTGAAGCAAGAGTGCAGAAAAAGTTGCCTATTAAAGGCACAGATGAGCAACATAACGTTCTGCAAAAATGTGAAACATTTCTATATGCCTATTATTTACTGCTGGCAATTTTTACAGAGGCAGGCTACGACTCTCTGATGCATAAGAAACTACTCTGACAATTACAGAGAATGTTACTACAAAGTCTTTGAAAAGTTCTAATAACAAAAAAATCTCTTCGGCTTTACCATCAGTTAGACAAAACTGGAAGGTTAAAGAATTTTGGGAAGGAAAAAGCTGAGTTTTGCTTACCAAGAGAAAACATTTTTTCAGTAGATTGCTCTGGAGAACCTGAATGTCTGACAGTGTGAGTGATTTTATAGATTAATTGCTCCATAAAGTGCATGTATTTGCTCTTGTTATGGTAAATAAGCTTGCAAATAATCTTGTCAGAACAACTGACATGTCATAAACATTTAAATGGCAAATGATATGTAGTAGAATACTTGAGGGCTTAAATAAGGGCTTCTTGTAGAAAATAGTAAAACATTAGTTTTATTTAGTTTACATTGGTTTAAAAGATGAATTGACATTTCTAATAATCCCTCCCTAGAATATCTAAATCCATAAAATACGTTTTTCTTACAACTGAAAATCACTGCTTTAATGACACCGGAATTTGCCACAAAAATAAATTAGCAATATATCTTGGTAATTAAAACTACAGAAACACATTATAAATCTATCTTGCAAATGATGGAAGTTATATTTGCTAGTATATTATATTCCCACAATAGATCCTGTTTAGCACACACAATGCTGAAATTGTGTAAAGAAAGTAAGAACTTTAAACCACTGAGATTGTTCTTAGTTCAATATTGCAAAGATCCTTCTAAAAGCATATTGTAGCATATATGGCAGTGATTACCTAATCAGCTAAGTAGTTATACTGTGCTCATCACTGCAGTGTTTCTAGGACTTCATTTTAAGCCATAATATGAAGTTTAAAATCGTCTTTCCATTTGAAAAGGTCTATTAGCTTTAAGAAGGGAGAAATGCCTATCTTAAGATGATATTAACAAATCAGTAATTGGGCTCAAATTACATTCTTGAGCACATTACAGCTACTCTACTTGTCCTTTGGGCACACTACAGCTACTATACTTGCCCTGATCTCTTGCTGCTTCCCAGTTTCAACAGCATCCACTTGATATGACTGTAAACAATCTGAAGTAGGAACTACATATGCATTAGTAACCTATGTAATGGAACTTTTTACTGTAATCATAATTATCATTATAGATACAGCTGAAATCAAGCATTTTGTCCTCACTTCCCCCCTTGTTTCAGCAATACCTTGTTTATGTTGCCTGCCTGCGAGCTACGAGGCTGTTTCTCCTGCATAACCAATTACTGAGGGGGTGGAAATGTCCAAGAATTCTCTTTCTGTATCATCTACCCATGGATATGTCAGAATCACAGCTTTTTTTTGCTGTGCTGATGAAAGTAAGTATGTTAAGCTCATTCCCAAGAGAAGAGAAATTTCTTCAGTTGGAAAGGTGACTTAGAAATAATAATATCTCTCCAAATGTTAGACACAGCCCAGGAACAGAATCCTGGAGTTTCTCAACAGCCTGTGGGTACCACTGTGTTATCTTCCAACTCACACTCTAATCTTTTCAGTGGGGACACTGATTATCTTTCAGTTGGTAGGCCCTAAGGTAAACAGCCACACTACAGAAGGTGAAAATATCTTCATGGTTAGGAGTGCCTGCTTGAAAGCTGACTCTTGTCTGAACTACTCATGTCTGAGTGTTCATCTCCGTTATAGTTGTGACAGAGAATTTTTCTGGTCTACATAAACTTAGAAGACATTATTACTATAGTTTCAGATTTTAACACAAACTTCCCCTACTTATTTTTTTAAATACTTAAAAAAAAAAAAATTTAATACTATGGTCTGTTAAAATTTCACTGCCAGACTAACCTCCATTGACACAATCCCAGTAATATGCTGTAAGGCTGCTACTTCAAGCTGAAAAGAAAAAAAAAAAGAAGCCAAGAAAGCCTATTACCTGGTGTGGCATCTATCCATTGTATAAAGCAGAGATGAAGGCTATTAGCCTGTCAGCATTAGTTCTGATTTAAACACTTTACTCCAGACACTTTCATTAACTGTGTTGACATAGCTATATATTATTAATTTAACCTGTACTTCATTGCACTCCTAATATGCAATCAAGTTTTGCAAATGTGAACCTGAATAGAAGGCATTCAATACTAGAGTCTTGGCTGGTGTAAGTCAGAGTATTTTAGTGAAAATAAGCCTCACTAGTCCAGCTGAGGATCCAACCCTAGCAAGATCCTACACCTGCAAACGTGACTGTTTTTCTTCCTAGAATAGGACCCGAATATGTCTTCATTTTTAGTACAACACCTGGGATTTATGTTCAGTTCACTTTTCATTTCATTAAAACACTCATTAAAATGAGAATTTGTACTGTTATAGGAAAGGTAAAATGCTGCTGTGCAAGATGCACTAAAACTAAGTGAATAATTAATCTATTTTTCATATTCAAATTTATTCATGGAATAATATCCTCTTATAGCTCATGTTATGGAGATTACAGGCAGTTTCTCTAGAGTATTCAATAATCAAAAAGTTATGCTGGTTTATTTGGCTGGACACACTGCTCTTACAGAACATCTTTGTCTCATGATTGGACTATGAGGTTTCTGGCAAGAACATCTGCATTTATCAACTCAGTTTTTACCAGCTTTAGAGTCCATGAAAGTACAGACCACATACTTTCTGAGGCAAGCATTAACAGGTACTTGGTGTAAGCATTACACAGCACATGATAGTCCTACTCTCAGTAATTCTCAGTTTTTAGAAGATTTAAAATCTTTGAACAATCAAAACTAAGTCCTGAGACAAATGAGCAGGGCTAGGCCCAAGCCCCTGACACCCAAACCAGTCTGTCTAGTTGTTTTGTGATTTTTTCCAAGGCAGATTTGAAAACTCAGAATACTATGAAGAATATATTGAACAATAATGTATTTAAGTAATGTCCTTCTCCCCCAGCTAACAGGATTCAAAATTATCTCGCTGTAGTAGCTAAGAGAATTTCCTCAATATTTCTTCATAGTTACTTCTTATATGTTATTTCCCTAATGAAAACAAGGTTTAAGCCACCCCATCAGGTCTAGGTGGACTGGCACCTTCTATTTCCATCTCCAGACAGCTATTAGGGTCACATCTCTTTTGAAAATAATTCTCTAGTCAGAGAATAATATAATGTAATATAACATAATATAATCTACAGATTAAAGATAAATATAAAGATAAATCTAGGAAAAAAATTACAAACATATTATAAAGATAATATATATAAACTGTGGATTACTATAATAGAGATTAATTTCTGTGCTAATTACCACTATGCTTCGAACGACTATATTGACCAGAAACGTGTACACATTATTTTGAATTGTGCAGGTTTCTGACTCCCTGCTCATATAGAGGTGTCATTGTAGCTCTCCTGGAGTAATTCTATGAGCAAGCCAAGTGTTTAGAGAGAAGTACTATGTTTTATTAGGCCAAGAGATACAGTGAGGGGAAAGAACAAGCTTTGGGCTCAGAAAAATAATGAAAGTCCTCTGAGACAAAAAAAAGCTTTTTTTTGCTTTTCCTCCAACTGTATTATTTGGTCTTATAAAAGATATAACCTTTTCCCTATAGGCCTGACTGTCCTTGGTTATGATGGATGACTTAAAATGGAGATAGGTCAAAAAGGAGTTGTAGAACAAAATTCAGTAAACTAAAAAGCCAAAAACACAGTTAAGGAAGTTGAAATCATGGTCTAGATAAATAGCAACTCCTCACATAAAATAGCTTACCTGACAAACCTGAAGATGGTCTCTTAAACCTCAACACTATGGTAGGATTGCTTGCCAAGACTAGTAACCTCTAGACCAAAACACAACGATCAGCTTTTTGGAGGGAGTGCACAGGTGAGTTGTTAATTAGCACACCGTCAGCTATCTGCAGAAACCAGGCAGGAAACTGGATGGCACTCAGGTGAAGTTATGTACATCTAAGAGATTTGAGGATATGAAGGCGTTGCAAGAAGGGCTCTCCATGCATATCCAAAGCAAAAGAAAGGCTACGGAAAATACAGGCTTGCTGATCAAATAGGGCAGGGGCCCTGGAGACAACAAACATAGGAACAGCTGAGGAACACACTCTCTACAACCAAATTTTTCCCGGCATGGTCTGTTCCTGGGCTTTCCACCTCCTGCACCTAGCGTCAGAGTCTGGGGGAATGAAGTACTAACCGTGAGACAGCGACCCGAGGGGATGCTTAAGCAAACAAGAGCATGGGGCTACACAGGATATATCTGATACGGTGGAGGGAACTAGTAGATGTCACTACAAAACTCTGATATTTGAAAGGTCATAGTGACTGGAAAAAGGCAAACATCTTATCCATCTTCAAAAAGCACAAGCAAGAGGTCCCAGTGAAGCAAAGACTGCCCAACCCTCATTTAACTGAGGGATTATGGAGTAAAGCCCTTTGGAAGGTATTTCCAAAGACACAAAGAACAGGGAGGTGCTGAAGAACAGCTGGCAGAGGCTTCCCAGCAAAATCATGCCCTATCTCTTGATTGCTTTCTGCAGTAAGAAGGAACAGTTTGATGGATGAGGAGATGACAGTTTCTTTGACTTTATGCAAGGCTTTTGGCACAGTCTATATTCTTGTGACCTGGGTTACATTAGCAAGTGTAGTCAGCAGAGAGCTAGGTTTGTTCAGCCAGGAGAGGGAGACATGGAAGAGGAATCTTCCTGCTGCCCATAACTGATAGAAGGGTGGGCTTACAGAGAAGATGCAGTCAGACTACTTGGTGGTGGGTCACAATGAAAGACTGAAAAGCTACTGTCATAGGTTACAGCAAAAGCATTTTTTGCTGACAGAGTCACCAAGCCTTGGGAACAGAAGACTAAAGACTAAAGATTTGTTTAAAAGAAACAGCTTTTATGTCACTGTGACTTTCCCAAGAGAGGAAAATCATTGTAGATGTCATTACTCAGTGGCCATAGAGTCACCACAGTTAACAAAACTAAGAATTGGGGTAAGAAGGGAAGGACATGGTCCAGGTTTCCTGTCAGACAGCAGTGAGATGCCAGGCATAATCTAGAAGAGAAATGAAGGAGAGCCCTTTCCATCTGAAGGTGATGCTCTCTGGGGATCAAGGCAGGACATCCTGCCCATGTGCTTCAAGTCAGCTCATGTCTTTAAAATAGGAAAGCAAACTTCTGCAAGTGGAGTGAAGAAAAATGTTGGAGATTTTAAAGCCTCTCCTTCATCCAGGCAATTGCTATCTGTATCTTCTGTCCAAACAATCCTCTTTTTCTATAAGGCTGATTCTTTAAATATCAGTTTAACAATTAGTCCAGATAGCTTTTTACAGTAGTGTACTGCTCCTCTAGCTATCTACAAATCTTACCAATGATGATTGTCCAGTTTCTTGAAGAAGGCTGAGAAAAATATTTAAAAGGGAAACAACCCATTTTTCTTGAATATAAACAGACCTCGGAACTAACAGCAGCTGTAATACAGAATCATAGAATAAACTGATGTATTACCAGACAGGTAGATGGAGAATTAATCAGTAATTAGGTAATTGAGGTCACTCTATGGTTTGTGCTATGAAGCATCCTTTTTTTCATTTGGTTAATATCAGCAATTTGAACTACATAGGCTGAAGTTTTCCATACCAGGTATCAGTTTAGGGAAAAATAACTCCGTCATTACTCATACACATGTATCACTTGAATAACAAAAGCTGGTGTTCAAATAAATCAGTCATTTTCTAATTTCTGAGTAGTCTTCCACCTTGGAAATGCTTTAAATTCTTTTCTTTAAGTAATAATACAGTAGGCAGTGTTTTAGCATAACTTCTATGGAGTACCCCCTCCTACTGTTTTTCTACTTGCACTTTCTAGCTGGAAAAGTTCCAGGTTTTGTATTTGACTGACTTTTTTTTTTTTTTTTTTTTAAACTAGGGCAAAGTTTTTCCAACTCTGCAAAAGAAAAATTGCAGGGGAAAAAAAAAAGCATTCTCAAAATTAAAAAACCCTAAATGTGTCATGATCTACTTTTAATGTTATTTGGGACAGGAAGCTCAATTCAGCAAGGAAACAAAGAGCCTGTGAAAATTTGCATATATTAGCTGAAGCATTTCTGAGATAGCCAAACAGCTCCAATCACTATTTTCACTTTTAAACTGGCCTACAACTCAGGTGCTAGATCATCTTGGTAATATCTTTAGATAAATTTTAAAATCCTGATAATATGCCTTTCCTTGACAGAATGGGACAACAGTCTTAATTCATACCTCAGAACACTAGAATTAAAGTTTTAGCTTTTAGTAGGCTTTTTGGAGATTCTTTCCAATCACACCACACTTTAAGAGTATGTATTACTAGCACTGAAAATCTGAAGTTTTCTGTGGATAAAATACTACACTATTTGGTGGGTTTGGTTTGTGCTGTTTCTTTGATGAAACAATTCTTTGAGCATCAAGAATGGCTGTTCTTTAAAGTAAGGAGCTCTTTTTTTCTTTTTGTTTACTCGAGCACAGGGTTCTCATGTAAAATACCTAAGGAAAAATGTTTCTCTGGATAGGATAAACTTGTCTTTCCTAAGGTAGGCTTGGCTCACTGATTTTTAATTTCTCAAGGCATCAGGCTGGCTATTTCTTTCTAACCCAAACTCTCACAATATGAAATCAATCATAGGCACATACCATAATCTGAATTAAGATCTTAAAAAAAAAAACAACCAAAACCAACACTGCACCTTTCCTTGAATGTATAAGACCAAAGGATAAAACAATTTTGGACACTCAAGAAAGAATGTATTTCCTACTCTTTAGCTAGCACAGAAATCATATTTAAAAAGAATTTTGCAAACAGCTCTCTTTCACTCAGGTTCTAAATCAAAGACCCAAGAAACTGATGAAAGTCTACTAACTTTATGCATCTCTGCATCAGAGTGCTCTGGCTTAGATGCTCAGCCCCATTTTTCTTTTGCTTCTCTTGAAATTTTACCGAATGTGGCTGAAAAATTCACTGAGAATAAATTATCTCATGGAATGAACTACCTTGGTTCCTGGCTATTTGTTCACAGCCTTTAGTTATTGGCAGAATTAATAAAAAACAGAATATGGCAGAGCCTCAGACTGTTACTTCAGCATTTCACTGTTTTTGACCGAACGTCTGAAACCTGTTAAAGGATCGTCTAATTGGAAAGGATTCTGTAGCTCATCCTCACACAAGTTATTTAGCAGGTAAATCTTAGCCAAAGAGGGAAGATGAGCTATGATGCATGACATCAAGTCGTTCCTTGCAAACCCCCAGCTCTGGGCTGTGCCATGGACCTGGCAACAGCATCAGCATTTCTAGCAGCCTTGTGTAGGCTACAAAACTATATGAAATAAAATTAATATCTGCAAATACTAATTTTGGTGTCATATATTTGTTTTAATGCCTGCATCTTAGTCCCAGCATTCCTAGACAAAACCCATAAACTTCAGCATAGTGTTAGAATTTTAGGAGACTAGTAAAGAGAGTGAAATTTCATAAGAAATGGTAAGTGTAGAGTGGAACCACAAAGGATGGGATTAGTTGGAATATAACAATGCTCTCTCCTGATTTTTTTTTTGTGTTACCAATTCTGTAAAACATTTTATTATTACAGCACAAGACCTGCAATTCTAAAATCTACAGTTTAATATCAGGCTTCTTGGATTTGCTTTTGTTCTTATACCAAGCAGATGCATTTGCTATGTATTTGCCATTTGCTTTCTCTGTTAACTAGCTAGTTCTTACAGGTCTCTTCCTGGAGCTTACTGCTACCATATCAGGTACTGCCTTAAAATTTATGGATAATGGATGCAAATTAATGCAATTTGAATTTTTTTCTTGCCTCTTTCCAACTACATGAATCCAACAAACTCATAAGCACAATGGAACTGGACTTACAAAGCATAAATTATAATTAGAGCTGGGATTTTTCATGTAATGAAGCTACTGTGATCTTCCTCCAAAACATAGCTAAAACAAACATGAAACATCTTCTGTAACACAGAAGATCCTGCACTTGCAATGCACACAGTCCCAAGTAGGATATGTAGGAGAAACTTAGGGTGATGAAGAGCTTTCTACTGCCACATAATCCAGTATCTTGTCCAAATGTGCAGAATCAGACATAAAGGTGTATTCTTGCAAAAGAGGAAAACACAAACAAAACCTTCAAGGAAAGACACACCAAAAAACCCCCACCAAACCCTCAAGGAAAGACAAAAAAATTAAAAAAATAATAGATTAAGGTCCTGGCCATGCAGTTCTGGATCCAATTAACTCAAAGAAAATTCACTAACTTTTCATAAGTCTTCATTATCTTCTTTGATCATGATCTGCCTTTCTACAACCCATTATAAACCTTAAAGGGTAGGTTATTGCTAACATTACATTAAAGAATCACTGTTCCCTTTCCACCTCACACTCCTACTTTTAAAACAGTAGGAATATAATGAACCTCTTAAAATGTATACACTCAAAGGTAAAATGTTGACAGCTGTGATGAGAAGAATGAATTTCCCTTTATCTAAAAGTCAAGTTTTTTAAGCCATATATAATTAAGAGGAATATAAGTGTTGAATTTCATCCTTGATGAAGTGTTCATATAAAAGCAGCAATTCATATAGCCATTGTCAATGCTGGTAAGAACTGTAGTGCCATACAAAGTCCCCATAACTCTTCCATAGGGTTCCTATCACTCCAATTTACCTTCAAACACAATTCAGTAGGAATATGTTGCTAGTGACATGATTCAAAAGAAAAGAAAAAAGATAGAAAAAAACACTAAAAAAACCCCCCGAACACACTTCTCTTAATGCTGTCCAACACACAAGATTCCCATTGCCAAAGATAAACTGATTGATCCCTATTGACTGCAGCCATTCCCAAGTATTACATCATCTGCAGTAGTTGGTTTGTATTCAAGTCATATCAAGGGATTCCAACAATTTGAATGGGCATTGAACTTAGGGCCTAAATTCCTATTCTCTAAATCAGGATAGATTAGCTATTTCACCCTCATTTGGATGCTAGGAGTCTAGTTTCTTAAAAGCCTATCACCATTTAGAAAAAAACTTTTAAGAATACCAAAGTGCCACAAATATCTAGTTAGATAACTACAGGCCTAAGTTTAAACTGGAACAGTTCAGAATGAGACTCCAGAACTCACTTTTCTATTAAAAATTTCCATCTTTTTAGAAGTTTGTGACATTGCAACACTCCCTTTGCCACAAAATCAGCCCTAAGCTGATTGTGCAGAGTCTAAGCGCTCCTTTGCTTACCCTATACACTGCCAGCTGTAGTACTGACTTCACTCTACCTTCCAGGACAAACTATGTCTTTTGAAGCTGATTCAAGGAAAGATTCACCAAGTTCTAGTCACATTTGGTGCATACAACACTCACGACAACACCAAACATCCTATGTTCTCGTTTCAACCCTGTGGCTTGTCAACTCACATGGTTTGTTGTGTGTCGACAGGCAGCCAGTGCTATGGGAAACAAGTCAAACACCACATTAGTTTTAAAGCAGGCTGAAAACTAATAGATAACATAGATGGAATTCTACTAACACAAGGTGTGAACTGGCTTGCAGAATTAATGCAAGAACAGATTTCTCTTCTCCACGTTGTATATTCAGTTCCCACTGCTGTTAATGAGAACAATGCATTTAATTTTCTTTGCACTGTATCAACAACCTGGTATTTAAAAACACGACCAAGTTAAATGCTTCCTACCCTGAACACTGATTTATCAAACGCACAAAAATGTGTCTGCATTATGAGACTATCTTAAGTGCTATGCTAAATAACATAACATTTTTAAAGGGTAAATCAAACAGCAATTGTGCAAGAAATTGCATTTCAGTGATACAAACTGAAATGTGGTGTAGATGTGCTTAACTTATGAATTCCTGAGCTACGTAAGCTGATATCTTTTATATCTGTTCTTGAAAATGAAAATAATAAATTGCTGTGGAGGCCAAGAAGATTTCTGAAAGTTTCTAGAGACAATTCTAATTTTGGCAAGAAGTCAGACACCTTTCTTTGCAAGACTATGATCCATTACCATATATGAAATCCCAAATGGTATATATTCTCAGAAATAATGATCCAATATTAAATATTTCATTTACATACTGAATTACCTGGGAGGATTCAATGTGATTGTCAAAGATTATTAATCATATCAAGCTGATCAATTTTAATGTGAAACCAAATAAATCTTAAAAATTTTGGATGCTGCTTCTACTTTAACAAAGTGATATTGACTAAACTATGTCCTTCACACCCTAGAAAGAATAAAATTGATGGAGAAAAATTCAATATGCATAAAACTGAAGAAACTCATGACCCAGCACCAAATGAGCAGACACACAAGAATTTTGATACCACAAATACTAAGGAAGTATAGAATCACAGAATCATAGGCATTAAACAGAACGTGGCTTTACTTGCCTGAACAAAAAGCGTGATGTTTTGTTGGTTTAGTTGAAGCATTTTTTTTTTGGTTGGTTGGTCTGATTGTTAGGGGTTTTTTTATTTTTTTTTTTAAATATGTGTACACTAAATCATTCAAGGAAAACCTCAAGCTATCTTGACTATATTTTTGAGACATAACTGATTTCTCTGATTACACTTGGTAGTCTTACTTCAAAGCTTGATGTAAAAAGCAGTGGGGATTCACTGGGCTTATTGTTCTCTTTTTGGACTTCTAAAAGCAGGTGGAGAAGAGGATTATTGACATGTTTGTTGAGACATTCCTCTATTTCTCATTGTTAGAGGTAATTGGTAATAGCACTTTTTATGTAAATTATTACCTTTGTTATTTATTATGTGGCGGTATTATTATGATTATTGCTGTTGTGTTTAGATACCTAATCAGTACTAATATTATCATCATAATGGTGACTGGGAGAGGAACTAAAGCTCCCAATTTGGTGTATTAAAATATAAGAAGGAGCAACCTCTGTTCCACAATCATTTTGAGATGCCACTGTCAATCAAGCCCTGCCTTACAGTTCAGCATCTGCTGGAAATAGTCTTCTTTTCCACTCAAGATCAGCTGCAGCTCAACTACACCATATGTGAATTTCTAAATTTTTCTCATTCACATTCAAGAAATATATCATTTATAAGATTAAAATGATTAAAACTCTCTCCAGTTTCATAAAGATTACTTAGGGATGGCAGTCAGTCACTAGTGGATTGGACTGGATTTGAATCAGTGATGTAAATAAGGGACATTCTGTAATTTATCATTTCGTGAGCCAAGCACAATGATGTTTTACATGTTCACATCAAGGAAAAACATGTAATTTGATCAAGCTGCAAGTGCAAACTTCTTGGCAGAGCCTGTGGGAAAGCAATGACAATAATAAAATGGATAGGCAGGTTGTCAAGAGAAGTGAAAGTACTTTCAGCTGCACACTTTTAAAGAAAATTCTGCAGTGGAGGGGCTGAAAATGCCGATAGCACCACCCATGGCTACCCTGGAGGTGAAGGATTAGTTTATGAACTGTGGACATGCTATTATCAAATGAACTCAGATAGGAGTTAAATTCATGCAATTACTTAACTCTGTTGTTGGCAATGAAGCAAATGCTCAGTGATGTAAATTGGAACTGGAGCTATGACAATTTCTAGCATGAGAGTGTCTGACCCCAGAAGTATTTATTTTGCTTGAAAAAAGTAAAGACAGTTTATATGTAAATGAGATGCAGCTTTCCAGCTCTGTATAATTTGTCAATATGGATGTTAATTTCACAAAGACTGAGCAATCTCTATTCTAGAATAATAACAGGACTTGATGCCACCAACCCTTATTTACAGCAATAATCTTATTATGGTGGTGGGGCTAGAGAAACAACAAAAAGGCTACAGCCATAAAAATTTTCAGGTGAGTGCATATTGTAAGCTACTTTCTCTTATATAATTCTTTCATGTGTTTTCTGGTCTCTTTCAACATAATGAGTGATGCTGAGAGATAAAATGAAATGCTAGGGTATCTATGAAAAAGTCAGCTTTTTGATGTATTTTCAGGGAGTAGTATTTTTTTGCAGTTGGATGTAGGTAAAAATATGATTTTATAGGGGAAATCTGATAGCAAAACTACTGCTACCCTTTCTCCTCTTCATTATAAAAGCATTTCTACCTGCATGCAGAAAACATTATGGAGCTTAAGCCTGTCACATGAAGTGTTTCTTGGGAGAATTTCTACACCTGGGAGTTTCAGGTATAAATCCTGATTCTCTGATTTATTCCCACTCTTGATAGTACTGGCCTCAATCTGCAGACTCTGCTTTTAAGGATTTGAAAAGAGCCTTAAAGCATCTTTAAAAGTGAGAGTGCTAAATCCCTTTCAAGGTGTGTCATAAGATCATAGTACAGGCTATAGACATAACCTATTTTTTTCAAAAAGGACGTATTTAAAGTGTTTTATAAGACACAACATTAAATTCAATCATTTCACCTGAGAGCTTCCAAGAGAAAAATGCCAGGTGTGGAAAAAGAATAGCAGCATATTTCATTTCCATTTTCATTTTGCCTTCTCCTTAAAACATTTGAATTTATCTTTATTTCCTTTTCTTCTGACCTAATTAACAATGACTTGCCTTCCAGTATCTTAGGGGGGCCTACAAGAAAGCTGGGGAGGGACTTTTTAGGCTATTGAGTAACAACAGGACTAGGGGGAATGGGGCAAAGCTGGCAGTGGGCAGATTCAGGCTGGATGCGAGGAAGAAGTTCTTCCCCATGAGAGTGGTGAGACCCTGGAATGGGTTGCCCAGGGGGGTGGTTGAGCCCCCATCCCTGGGGGTCTTTAAGGCCAGGCTGGAGGAGGCTCTGGGCAGCCTGATCTAGTGGGAGGTGTCCCTGCTCATGGCAGAGGGGTTGGAACTGGGTGATCCTTGTGGTCCCTTCCAGCCCTGACAGATTCTGATCTGTTTTAGCAGAGGACTTTAGAGCCCTAATGGCTCAATGGTTGGACTTGATGATCTTGGAGGTCCCTTCCAACCTAAAGGATTCTATGATTCTATGACTTCAGGATTTAGCTAACAAACAGATCTGTCTGTAACATATATGTTGTGAGACTTTCCATAACATTTTCTAATAATCTTTCTCCATATCATAGTTTGTAGTAAAGTATCTAGTGAGAATAAGACATACTTTCATGTGATACATGCATCCTATGAGATAGTTTTAAATTACCTAGAACTCATCATAAAATAAAGGTTAGAAGCATCTGTTCTGGTTTAATAATTATTCCAAAACACTCTGTCTGTGGCACTAATTTAATTGGTGAATTAGTTAACTTAGTTAAACACACAGTCTTATTTGGTTTTTGCTTTTGTTTGTTAATTCCAAGTTCTTTTCCAATACACCAATATTATTGCTGTCCTCTTTGGGTCTATGACTCCATCTTTCATTCATTCTTTAAATCTCTTCCTCTTTCTTATTTCCTGCTCTCTGCTAGACACAATCTCCCCATGCCTGCAGAAAGCAGTGGTTATTATTCAGGAACATAATAAAGGCACATGGTTAGGCTTGGCTTCGATCTACCAAAATGCCATGGATGTCACCAGAATTTTGCACCTAAAAATAAAGTGCCAAATGACTCAAGGGCTTTCCAGACTGGGATGATTAGAAAATGGAAACCTAGGAATCACAGCAGTAATAACATTTATCTGGACTCAAACCTCAATTTTATTTTATTTTTTTTTAACTAATTAAGTGGTTGGCACCAGATAGAGAATGGTTGACTTGTACTGCACTGACAATATTAAATATAGGCAACCAGCATCTTTTTCATACTCTTAATATCACTTAAGTACGTGAAAGGTCATTTATCAATGCTAAAACAGGTAAACAAATATATGCCAGCCCCACATGGTTGCTTGAATTACCTACAGAGCACAAAGCCAGCATGCAGGAAGCCATATCAGCTGCTTTCTAATACCTTTTTCCTTGGCAGCCAACTGCTGCCACTGTCAGAAACAAGCTGTAGGGCTAGGTGGAATTTTTGTCTAACTTGCTACAGCAGTTCTCATCCTATAAAACTAAATGACCTACATGCTATATCACAGATCATTGTCATGAAAACAGCACTGATGTTAAAACCTCATCTATCAAGCTTGTTTAGGAAACCAGCTTTATGCAGGATAGCACATACCACATAAGCCTGCTTAGTCCCATTAGAACTTTAACACATTTTAAACAACTAAATACATGCTTCATTGCTGTATTATTATTTTTAGTAAGGATGAACTTGCAAATGGCCTTAACTGTTTGCCTGAAGCTGGCCCTGAACGTATTTGATTCTAACATTTGTACTTGAAACTTAAATCTCCCATAAACAGCCCTGTGCCTTCAAAAACTATACAACATGAAGCATATAATCCAACATCAGTTGCCTACCTCCCTGGAACAAACAATGCTAAATCAACCTCAAAAGCCCAAAGACAGTTTCAAATAAATAAATAAATAAAAGCTTTGTTTCTTTTCACTGAAAAAAAAGTTATCTGCCCAGGGAAAAATCTCTTTGCAGCTCAAATTTCCACTGCCTTCCCTTCACTCCATGAATAACTAAGTACCATTTATTTTCTCCCGTTTGCTGCACACCTCTCCGGGAGACTCTTTCTACTTATGGAGCTGCAGGGTTGCAGAATTTGGAACAGAGATTTATGAGCCAAAGTCTCTTTGATTGGGAAAATGCTAACAGCTTTTATGAAAATAAAAGAACATGAGTATCTTATCACAGGATGTAGCTAGAACTTCCATGAGCCACGCCTGTCCAAAAAATACTACACAAGGGTATAAAACTAGTACTCCGTACATCATTAAACAAGGCTATTTGTTTTTCTTCTTATTGTTCATTAAGTGCATTTTTACTTATTTAAAGACTCACTATAATGACATCTTAGCAGGCAGCATGCACCAAATTTGTCTTCTCTTGTGTAGATATAGGCCATGGGCCCAAACAACATATATTTTGCAGTCACATTTAACAGTTTGCAAGTTGTCAGATCTCTGTACCATTTATTATTCCTGCTATCATCTTAGAATATTTTTATGAGCCAAGACTTTTTTTTATCACCAAGGAAAAGAGCCAGAAAATATACCAAAAGCAACATTCACATTTTCAAAGACAGAAGTTTCACAGAATGTAGATAAAGGTGCCCATGATGTTTCCAAAATGTGTATTTTGATACTCAGGTTTCTGTATCAACTGAGTAGGAAATATAAATTAAAAAAAACCCACGTTTCTAAAAAGATTTTTAAAAATATATATACTCGTTGGCCAATTATATAGTTTTGAAAAACTAAATTTTCCAGTGAATGCAAAATATTATTTACCTTGCCTGCCCTTTCAGATTATCAGACAATTCAGTTATCCCATTCCAGAATAAATGTAAATTACTCAGAAAGAAGAAAAGTAATGAAGGATGAAAACTCCTTGGCTTATATCACACGTTTCACCAACATAAAGGTATTTGATTATTATGTAAGGAAGTGGAGCATAAAATCATGACACATACAAATGGATAAAATGAAAGGAAATATGGATACAATTTAATAGACAGTACTGAGGTTTATACTTCTGTTAGATACTTTATAGAAAGGTACCTAAGAAAGCAACTTACATCTCTTTGGGTATGGAAATGGCTAATAGGGTCTAAGAATTATTACTTTTATATATATGTCACTCTTTTTTTCCAAAAAAAAAAACAAAAAAAAAAACAAAAACAAAACATTAAGTCCAGTGTTGCCCAGTTTGTTTGCAGATAGCAAAATGCAGTTATTTCCATCTTTTATTGGATTTCTGAGAAGAGCCTCAAGTATATAACATATACCATACATATATATATATGGTATATGAGACATATATATATGACCAGACAGGTGGTGGAGGCCCCATCCCTGGGGACATTCAAGATCAGGATGGATGAAGCTCTGAGTAGCTTGATCTAGTTGGAGATATCCCTGCTTATGGAGGAGGGGTTGGACTAGATGATCTTTGGAGGTCCCTTCCAGCCCAGACATTCTATGAGTCTATGGCTAGATATCAGCACTGCAATCCTCTTTTCTTCCTCGTTTCAGAATCTGCCTGCATGAATTTCTTTAAATGTGAGATTTTTCAGTTCATTCCATTGATTTATCTTTTTTTTCTGAATTAAACACTGACCTTTCCTTCTACTCTCAGCTCTTCTCTAAGGTATTTTAACATAGCCCTATCCTTGGAAAAGTAAACCTGTTAATTTTAGCCAGAACCAGACAGCCTGGCATTTCCAACTTAATGATCTATTCAAACAGACCTATAATGCTAAAACTGTGATGACAGGTAACTTGGTCATTAATCTACCTGTTTGTATTGTGCTTAGATTTCTTCAGGCAGGTGTTTCAGATCAAGAGGCATGCAGGTCTCCTAGTCTGCCTAATACCAGCCAGTTCTGCATTTGGGTGGGAGATACATGAAGGAAACCCAAACTGCATCAGGAAAAGTGAAGGTTTGCCTTCAGATGCTGCTGTTTGTAGAGAGCTGAAAGCATAATTTCCAGCACTAAGTTTGCATGGACATTCTTTAAACTGCATGGTGCACTTACACTGGCTTTTACTGTGTTGAGCTAAGTTTCTACTGATGTTTGCATCTTACTTTTGAACACAGATTGCTTCAGCATATCAATGAGATTTTTTTTCTTTTTGGCAAGTGAGAAGAGACTATGTTTCTAAACAAGATGTAGAATAAAGACCTAAGCACAGCAAGGGGGTTATAGACAGGAAAATCTCATGTCCAGAACTTGGAGATATCTGCATGCAAGCCTGTCTCACAAAACATCTGTGCATCAGGCTCAGCCAAACGAAGAGACAGCTTCTGTGTCTAACACCCTCCTTCAAACTTGTTGTCCGCAAAAAGATAAGGCAGTAATTTCTGATGAAAAAAGATTCCTTTTTCCTGCTTCAAGTGGGTAGACAACACCAACTTTTGTACAGGCTGATAGAAACCCATCAAATGGTTTTAATTTCTGGAGTAGTGTCTGAGCCAGGATTTATCCACAGGCTGAAAGAAAAGCTCACGCTGACATTCCTTCTCTAATGTAAAATCCCAATGCAAAAAGAAAATATTTACATGTATTTCTTGGATTCAAGCTGCCTCTCATTTAATTGGTATAAAACCTTGTGAAGTATCTGGCAGAAAATAAGTACCATAAAAGGACAGACTTTACATTTATAGTACAAATAAACCTAAGAGAAGTTTACACAATTGCAGTTCTGTCTCACAATGAAGCATTTTCATCCAAAACTATTTAAGGAAAGTACATACAATTCTTCATCTACAGTCAAATAAAAGTGCATTTACAGTAAACAGGCAACATAAGATATTTAACGACAACTCAAAAAGAGCCTATAAAACCACCACTTGGAACTTGAATGGAGAAAGAAACTGTGATTTCATGATTAGCCATAAATGCCATGCAGAGTGGAGAGTTTCCTTTACAAAAAAAGATGACTCCAAATGAAACACAAAGTAATTCCTGGGTGATGTACTCTAGGTGACCCTGCTCTGGCAGGGGGGTTGGACTAGATGATCTTTTGAGGTCTCTTCCAACCCCTAACATTCTGTGATTCTGTGTGAATCTGTAATTCAGACCACAGCTAATATGTGGAAAGATAGCATAAGAAGAAAATGAGAAAAGAATCAGATGTACAGTAACAATAAAAAACCAAACCAAACCAAACCAAAAAAAATCCCCCAAACTGAAACAAACAAAGCAGGTACTTAGAAAAGGAAATGTAGAGCATAGTTTTATCTCAAGACACAACAATGAATTTGCCTGCACAACATCAGGATGCCTTAGGACAAGGAAGAAATCACAGCAAGTGCTGCAACAGGTAGGGGAGGCTGCTCTAATCCATCATGCCAGAAGCCAGTAAGAACCATCAACAATATTACAAGAAGACGGGGCCACTCCACTGCTTCATACTCCACAATAAGCTGAAGAGCTAGCAGGCAATGTTAGCTGCAGCATTGCAAAGCTAGGATTGCCACATTTCTGCCATGTTGAGGCATAACATTCCTCTCTTGGAAGATATTGCCTAATCTTATTCTAGAGTAGCTGCCAGGCACTTGCTTTTTCTCCCCCCAGCTTATAGATTATCTATGTTTGGTTGTCAGTTTGAGATTTAGGGACAGAACTATAGCTACACCAACTGTGCTCCTGCCCCTCTTCCTCAGACTCTTAGCCAGTCACTGCTACACTGCTGCCTGCAATCCTCCTCCTCTCAGGGTGGTAGCAGTGAAGTGTGCATCTGGGGGGGCTCAAGAGTATTTGCTGCCCAGCTGGTGCCCTTTCTCACCCTGCCCTTACTACAGCTTTGCTGTACACAGACTGTACAAATCAGCATAGTCCATACATGGACTCCAACAATGTTACTAGTAAAAACAATATTGCACAGTAATTACTCTTTTAAAAAGAAAAATTAGTATTTCTGATAACTATATTCCATCCTGCAGCAGTATCAAGTTTTTAAAGCTGTGGTTGGTTTAAACCATTAGACTTCAGTCATTCATAAATATGGTGCAAGAAGTCTGAAATCAAATATTACAGTTATTACTTATGTGAGTAGTTTCACTGATCTCATCCACAGGAATACACAAAGATAAACGAATGAGGATATGTAAAAGGAATTGCACTTCATCATGCTTTAGCATTCCTGATCTGCTACATTACAACTGAGACTTAGAGAGGGGGAAAAAGAAAAATCAATCAATCTTTCAGAATCATTTTAACCAAAGTTTACATGAACACACATGTCCATGCACATACACACAGATATATTAATACACATTTGATGAACATGAAAGTCAAAGACCTGTGCTTACAAACATGGCCACAGATTTAGAGTACGTACATTTCCTGATACTCAAATTTCCACAAGCTAAGCCTATTTTTTACAGAAGTTCCACGAAGAGACAATATCAACTGAAACCAATGCCTCATTAGATCAGTCCTTAGTGAGTAAAACAATCCAATCACTCTACATCCAGAGGACAAAACATACAGCCTTTTGACCTGTAAAAAAACCCTTAAAATCTCTAGCAGTGTCCACAGATTTGTAGTTCTAATTTTATCTAGAATAAGGACGGAACAAGCAAGACACAGTGCAAAGGTCAAGTGAACTTGGGAATATGGTATCCACAGAGACAAATTTCTCCTACCTTTCTTCTACCCATGTCAAATAGGTGGAACTCACATCCAGGAAACAGGGAAAAGGAAGAGGCCAGGTTGTCAGTAACCAGAAGAAAAAGAAAGAGATAGAAAGATTATTCCCTGCCTAAGCACTGAGGGAGGTAAAGAAGAAATAATTGAAGAAGAAAGTGGAAGGGACCTTGCAAGGCCACCTAACATCACCAGTTTTTATAACGGAAAGGTAATTGTAACTACACAAAATTTAAAAACAAACCTTTGGCTCATATGGATGTATCCAGTCATCATACTCCCATGGACAGTTTGCTAAGCAAGCCATAGTTCACTGTTGGACTACAATATGATGCACTTTATTCTACAGCTCTGTACAACCTTACTGAATGAAGAGATTGGCTTCTGGCTGTTAAGTTAGACTTTAAATGCTAGTCAAGGGAGTTTAGACCTTCTGTGACTGCATGCACTGAGCAGTAAAAATAATATTTTTTTTTTTCTACATCCCTGCAAAAAAACCAGCGACTTTGTACATTAAGCATCAAATCTGAAATGACTGTATTCTTTTCTCCCTATAAATTAATCTGTTAGAAAAATCATCATCAAAACCACACTGGGCATAGCTTCTTCTTATACAGCACAATATTCAAGTCAGACGAATGGAAATGTCTACATGAATCAGGCTTGCTTATTAAAATACTTCATTCAGTTAACAGAAATACATTACTTGATTTTTTAACAGTCTTATAGTATATCAGTAGCCCACAAATGCGATGTTACAATATTTAACAAAAGATATATCATTAAATAAAGTATTTGTGAATAAAACAGTAGTGATTTGTCTGCAGCGTCCAAGTATGGGCGAAGTATTTGACTGATGACTTTCTTCCTTTTGGTACAGGATGAAACTGCAAAATACATTTTAAAACTTTCAATTACATTGCAAGTTACCAAGTTTGGCACCATTAGGCTGAATTTTCCCTTTGTTCAAATATCTCTGCCTAATAAATTGTCCATATCTTTTTTTAACTACATAGCTTTCTTATACACTTGAGGCTTTAAATGCAATTTAAATATTAACAAAGCTTTCATTAAAATGCAGAAACAGGGGTGGGGGAGCAACTAGAAAAGGCTTTACTCTGTCTCCTTTAGTTTTATCTGGAAGTATTAATCAAAATCTTCATTAATATTATATGAATTCAAAGCCTTCACACACCTGGAATGCACATTACTTCTTATTTACATTACTTTTACTTTAGGGTACTCCATTTAATAAAAAAAAA
>NW_008598495.1:0-12484 GCF_000691845.1 Merops nubicus
CCCGCAGCCAGCCTGCCCGCCGCCCCCAGGCCCTCAGCTACAGGGGAATGTTGTTAAACCCCAGAAAAAGATGGGTCTGTGGAAGCCATCGCAAGGAGGAGGGTGGTGTTTGGTGGTGAAGAGCAGATGGGAGTGTTTCTCCTGTGAGGACACGTTTACTGAAGGCAAGAGGCAGGCTTGCAGCCTGTCCACCGGCCAGCAGCGCGTGCCCCTGGCTTCTCCCTGTGCTGCAGGGCCCCTGCAGGTGTGTTTGCAGCAATGCTGGGCTGTACGGTCTGGAAATGATTCCATCTCTTCAATCAAAGGCGAGACAGAGTGCTCTGGAAGGGAATTAAGACACTTCCTTCCTGAAGGGGAGGCTTAATTGTGTAACAGACTAATTTGGGTGTAATGGCAAATTTAAGTTCAAAACGCTGGGGATGTAGTGTGGGAGCAGGAGTGTAGTTGACAGGAGAATTCCTCAAGGACCTGTTCTCCCTTCAGGACCTGCTGTCCCCGAGGGACTGCCTTACCACAGTGCCCTGGCCCTGATCTGGAAGAGGCCTGTTGTGACAGAAGAATAGCTGGGGTTTGTGGACCAGAGGAATTTTGGTGCCTCAGAGTCTTTCGCTTGGTGAAAATGTGCAAGGTCATCTTACTACTAGGTTTTTAGGGTTTGGTTTGCGTGTATTTTAGCTTGGGTCACTGAAGGGTCTCTTTTCAGAAACTGATGCATCGAATCACTTTTTTTTCAAAAGAAAATAAATTGGTGCCTGGTTTTTGTAGGCCTGTCTGCATTGGATGTGGGGAGGTGAGGGGGCTGGGCTGGTGAGCTGGAAAAAACACTGGCCCTGGTTGGCCTGCTGCCACTTGTAGGACTTGCCACAGGGTTGCAGTTGTTCTGGCAAAACTGTATGCTCTGGACAAGTTGGGGTTTACTTTGTTCGTCAGGTGAGCGATACTGTTCAAGTACAAAGTACAGCACTGCTGGTTGAGCTGCGGTCAATCTTGAGGCACCTGCTAGCAGAGTATACTAACAGATATATAAATACACGCCTATGTTGTCACTTCAGGGTTAAAAGGCAAAGCTGCTTGTTGATTGTTCCCACAATTCAATTTTTGCTGTTTAGCAAAGAATGCTTTTAGACCTATTTTAAGACCCTTAAGCAATGAACGCTTCATTGTAGCTGATCACATGCACAATTTTTCTAAAACTGGTTTTGTCCGTTTGGGTTATGGACAAGTAATACGCTTCTGCTGCTTAAAATGGTAGTCCTGCTCTGCCACACTACAGCAAGCTAGCTCTTTGTGCTGGTTAAAGCAGAGTAAAATTACTATGATTTGAAAAGATCAAATTGTACTTTTTTCCCCTCTGAATATTTAATATTGGCAAACCTGCACAGAAGAGGGTGGTCAGACTATTTTCTGTACATTTGAGTAGATGCTTTGGATAAGTAATTCTTATTTGAAAGAAATTCTGAAGAGCAGTTATAACATGGCACAGCTCATAGTTAACTGTGGCTACAGAAAATGATTGGTTTTCATTCCAGCTCCATGGGAACTTCCAGTGCAGGCTTGCTTTCGGGACATGTGAGAATATTTATTGCAGTAGTACTGCAGGTGACATTTGTCTGAAGCCCAGCTTTCTAAGTTTTACACCAAAGGTCATGTGCTCTCCTCACAAGTGTCTGTTTGGAATGACTTGCTTTGTTGGGAAGGTAGACTTAATTCATAATCACTGGAAAATTTAGATGAGTTCTTGAGTGTAGTGAGAACAGCACTAGTAAACCATGGAGCTACTAGGTACTCTTAGGAAAAGAAGGTGTTGCCAGCTTTTAAAACTGTTGTATGCATACTCTGAGAACTAAGTGACTTCTTGCTTTAGTGGAAAAAAGAGATAAGATTAGATACGCTGCATGTACATTAGTTCTAGCTGGCAAAATTCCTTATCGTCTCCATTAATTGTGAAGCCCTGAGGTTTATTTTTAATGTTACATGCTACAAAATGATAATTTACATGGTAAAGCTGAAGAGGTTGCTCTGTGGTCTTGCTGTGAAAGAGTTATCCTTGAATTGCATTCACTGTTTGTAATTCAGTATAGAGTATACTAGTTTAGTTTTCTAATAGCAAGAATAAGTGAACAAATACACTTCAGCAGTCTGCTTAACTGTAATACATTTGAAAAGATGATCATTAGGGTTATATGATTCCCAGAAGCATTTTTTTTTTTGGTCAGCACATCTCATTTAAATAAGGAGAGCAGCAAAGATTTATTCTTACAGGTGGTTGGTACATTGCACGTTTCATGTCTTAGACCACAGTAAATTTGTAGAAACTTGGTTGTAGTTGAGTTTACACATGCCTAGTTCTGTGCTATATTTAAGTCCATAAAAATGACAGTTCCTTTTAGAAGGAAATAACTTCTCAGCAGGACTAGTTAATGTTTCCTTGACTGCTTCTTTAATTCATTGTACTGGGGCTTTTTTGTGATTGTTTTACCTTAATTTGAATAAGTTAGCCTTGTACTTAAAAATGCTGCGTTGGTGTTGTATGTAATAGTTTTTAAGGGCCAGCTGAAATGTTTCCTTGTTCCCAAGGGCAAGCATAAGTTTCTTTTTACTGTCTTGATCATCTCTGGATTTGTCTGTATGGCGTTCAGTTGCACTATATGAAGCACTGTTTTTCATCCACATGCTGTGTTCATTCACAGCAGAGGAAGAAAACATGGCAAAGGAATTCTAAAATAGAAAGGAAGTAAGGAGGGGAAGGATCGTAGTGACTACCCGGTTAAGAATGCTTTTGGGAGGGTGGTCCAATACTAAGGCATACTACCTGAAGAGCAGGATCATGTAGAGCTCTTTGCATTTAGTTTTGAAACTTTTAGTTCAGACTATGAAAGGTAAGTACATACAAGCAGTTTCCGGTACATAATTTGTGTTTTAGCAGATATTCATACATCTGACTGGATCTGGCTCAGGGTTTCATTCACTGAAACTGGGCATTTTATGTGGTGATAAACGTCCATGGTGGGATGTTGCAGACACTGAAAAGCATTACTGAAAAGACTGTTACCTCTTTTTAAGATGCAGCTTTTATTTTGTTTGGGCTATGACATCATTGATTTTTGTATGCATTTTCTCCCACAGGGCAAAATCTCTGATCAAGTTTACAACTATCCAGAGGGCTTAGGAGAAGTGCTTTATAGAGAACAGTTCGACTTCAACGCTGAGCCACCTTGGGAACCTAGCTGATGATAGTAGGGTTCCATCTCCTAACTTGTCCATGTAAGTCTCTTGTTTCTCTTCTGTGTGCAGGAGGATAAACACTTCCAAAATGTAAACAGTATGTGTTAGCTTTTTGATAAGCAAGATAACCGTCTTGATGTAGATTATCCAAATTCAAAAATAGTGGCATGTGTATTATATGGGGCTTTTATTCATGGCGGGGCTAAAATTTTATTTACCTGATACTTTTCTCAATAGTTACCTGAGGAACTTCTAACTTAGATATGCATGAGTAAACACTGTAAATAGAGGGTTTTTTTGAACTAGAGTTGTTTCCTACAGAAATCCTAAAATAAAATGCTGTAACTTCAGTCTCCCAGTGGTAATTCTGAAGTCATGAATTGGCACTGCATGACTGTTAACATCAAATCATGATTTGCTGAGTAATGTGTGATTTCTCAGGGTATTTTGTACTGAAATAGTTACAGTAACACTGATAATGAAGGGTGTGCCTTCCCAAATGCCTGTCTCCATTATTTGCTAATTACTATCCACTTCCTCAAATAGTTAGAGTTGAGCTACAGTAGAATGTGGAATTCTCTGTTGGATGGTAATCGTGTACCAATTATAAATGCCCTTACGTTTTTAAAAGACAAATAGTTATTAAAGAAAAATATGACCCATGATAACTGAGAACAAATGAATGTGCATAGCTGATCTTAAGGAGCACAGAAAAATCTGGAATGTGTGTGGTTATCCTGTTATGTTAACAGAAAACAAAAGCTTTATGTGGTTTTAACAATAGCCTTAAGTCCATTTGTAATATCTGAGTTAAACTGACTTTATACAGTATTACTTTCTTCCTTCGTAGCTGAAGGCACTTTTCATTTGGCTTAGTACTTATAAATTATATAATGATGTTTAATGTAAAACTTGAGAATGTTTAAGTGCAGCTAACTGAGCCAGGTACTTTTTAAAGACCACAAGGAGTCCGAATGTCAGTTGTGTTGGTATGTCTCCTAATAGGGTACTTAATGTAGACCACCCTGTTCTTTGAAAATGCTGCAGTGAGGGAGGCAAAGAGTGAGATTGATTTATCATGACTTCTGGCTTTATTTCCAGAGGTTACATTTTCTTTGTTTTGTTTGAAACTTAATTCATTACCCACATATATCTGATTCTATGTAGATAACTGGTCTATTCAAGTTAATACAGTTAACACTGAAAATTCCCTGTGTATCACTGTTATTTTATAGATGTTGCATGATTTTTGTTAGCAGAAGATCTGAGAAAGTTGTTTCTCTTGTTCAGTTAGAGTTTCAGCTCCCTCTTGTATGTGAGTAGAACTCTTGCATGACATTTTGCACTTGGGCAGGAATAAAGTAAAGTAGGAAAAAGGAAAGGCAGAGGAATTGTTAGAAGGAATTAAGTGTATGATCTTAAGGTACTACAAATGCATTTTAATTTTTAAAACTATTATGAAGGAATTTTGGCTTTGACTGAAGTTTTTCTGAGGAGAAAGTTGTTCTGGTACCTTCACTGAGATTCTTTCCCGAACTGACAGACTCATGTGCTGTGGCAAATAGTGCAAGGTATAACTTGTCCTATAATGGGAATGGTGCTGGATTTGCTGTTTTTGTAGCTGAATGTTCAGGTGTCCTGTGTTTATTTTGAGCTTGGATCTATTATGTGTTCAGTAATAATACACTGTACATAAATAGAAGTAGTTTGGTATTGAAGGTAGTGATGATGTATAGGTAGTGGTAGTCTGTGGGCATTTGGTGAATCTGTACCTGGTTTGGTGTCCCCCAAAGCACAGGTGAGTGCCTCAAACATGGCAAAGCTGGAGGTTAGCCAACTAATTGGTAGTTTGGGTCCTGTTCAACTTGCAAAGTCATTTAACAAGGTCAACTGAGCTTTTAAATGTCATTATTTATATTATGTTTCAGAGGAACTCAAAAATATTTTATTTGAAGGTGTACTTGCACTTCCATTAAATCGGTTTCCGTTTTATAATTCTCACTCTCGCTTTTGTCTTTGTATTACACTAGTCAAGGAAGAACTTGGATTTAGTTCTGTCTTTCTCTGCAAGGTCTGACCTCTTGAGCAGTCTGGCAGCTCTGGCCTGATGTCTTCCTCCTTTGAAAATCTATTTTATTTCTTGTCACATCTGGTTGATTGGAAATGGAAGGAATTACCAATGAAGATCTGATCTATTAATGAGCCCTGCCTATGCCAACTGGAAGCAGTAGTTATCTGCACTGGCTAGTCTTTAAAGCTCTCTTGGTTTTGTCTAGTCAAGGAGCAGGAGGGCTGGGAGTTTGGAAGGTTAGGGGGCAATGGGGAGGCCAAATACTAATGTTGACTGAGCAAGTAAGAGGATAGGATGGGAAGGTAACTGCCTGTGCTGTCACAAAGAGAAGTACTGGTGTGGTAGAACAGTGGTACACGTGCACTTGCAAGAGTACTTGCTTTTGCAGGCTTTGCTAGCTTACTGGCTTTGAATAGTGCATCCAGACTTCAAGGAAACAGAAGGAAGTTCTTGAAAGCATAGTTCCTATAGAAGGTGTCAGATGGGGCATGATTTTGTAGTAGCTACTCCCTTTGCTTGCTTACTTCAGCAGAGATGATCTTAGTTTCTCATGCAACTGCGTGGAATACTCTTGAGGGAAGGAAATACGGAACCTGCTTTGGCGTTTCCATCGGTTGGGTAGTGGCTGCGTTTGGCTGAGTAAGGTTATAAGCTACTGAAATAGCATTTTGGTATATCCTTTTTTAAAGATACTCCCATTATAAATGGGCATTTCCATACAATGGAAACAGAAGTTACGTTTCTGCCTTTCTAGTGAACCTGTTCTGCACTTCGTTACAAAAGTTAATGACAAAACAGTTGCACTTTTTGGATCCGTTACCCCTGAAGAACCGGTACTGTAAGGAACGCACGTTGAGTGTTTTTCACCTCTTTTATGAATTTTGCTTCAGTGCAATTGCTAATCTCATAAATATTTATTTTGCTTAATAAGACATGTAGTTGAAAGGCATTATTGGGAGCCCATTTGGTTTGCAGACTTTGTTTCTTGCAGAGGAAGTTTTTAATGAAAGAACCAAACCTCAAGGGCCTGTTTTTCAGGCCAAACAGTATGTAGTTCCCATAGTTTAACGAAAAGACTGAAAATTGTGTTTGTTATGGATGTTTGCATGTGACAAGTGTGTGTTTAGTTACTTTTCAGAGCATTTTAATTTTCTTCTCTTCCAGATGTCTGCATTAATTGCAGTGTTTAAATATGTAAACTTTTATCTTTAAAGTTCTCCATCTGGGAAGTCATTGTGTTAAACCCTGAAGAGCCTGAGGATGTAACACTTACTTCAAAGACAGCAACTGCATACCTCTGTAGAAGTCTCATACTGCTTGACAGCTTTTGTTTGCCTTAAAATATATGTCCTGGAGCATTGTGCACACTAACATTTCAGGTGGTAAAATGGGTGGTGTTACCACACTGTCTGTCAAATCATGACTTGCAGCAAGTTAGAACTTCCAGCAAGTACTGCATTCTGTACTGTAATGATTTCTGACTCATCTTACAGACAGAAGTCTTAAACCAGCCCATTGATTTCCTTCTCTGTGTATTCATTTGAACCTTCACAATTTCTGTCATTGATTCTCCTCCCTTGGCAGGAGTGGGGTGAGTGAGTTGATAGCACAATCTCGAATCCTACTACAGGTATTAGCTCTGTAAAGAAACATTTCTCAAGTGTGCTCTGTTTTGTGGTGGTGCTGTAGCAGTGCTGGTAGAAATTTCAGTTTTCTTTAAAGAATATTCTTATCTTGTTCTCAACAAAACTAAAATGATGTAATTTCTTCCAGAGCAGAATAAATTGTAGAGGAGCAGAATGGGCTGTGACTCTGAGGACAGAAGTTGGTATGTCAGTGTTAGCTTTTTTTTTTTTTTTAACTAGGTGAATTTTGCTAAATGGAAAACCTGAGATGTTTTCTAAGCATGGACATGCTTAGAAGCAATTGCTGTTTAGCAACCTGGGAGAGGCTAAACGAGGTTGTTTATTGTGTGTTGCAAGCGATTCTGTTAAGCCTGTACTAGCATGTATTCCTTTCTGTCCCTGCCTCTTGACCATAAGATGTTTTTTGGATGAATGTACTACAAAATAAGCTTTAATCTACTCCAGTGTAACTCAGATGAACCCCAAGTCTTGAGGAAGAAAAAGAAAAGCTAGCTGTTGCTTAGATTTAGCTTCTTCACATGAAATATGAGGCACAAGAAGTTAGCCAGTGGGGTGTGTGTGCCTAGTGGGTCTAAAAACCTAGTCAATGCTGTGACTGGGTGTACTGAGGCCTCCCAGCAGGGCAGATCTGGGGTGTGCATTCCTTCAAGTGGAAGGAGCTCTTAAGCATCTGTAGTCTTTAGAGTGTAGAAAGTAGCTTGTAGTATGAAAAACCCAAAACTTCAAAATTTAAGAAGTACCTTTGTATATACAGTAAATCTTTAAAATGCTTCTGTTTTGCCTTCAGACCCTTTAACAGGGTGGTACAATAAGACAGGGAATTGTGAGTTTATGATTGGAAACACAGAATTTGTCTGACTTGAGTAAACAATAAAGAGTAGCTCAGCTAAAAGAGTTCTGCCAGCCCAGTCACTTCACACGTGCTTAGCTGCAGGTACTTAACACTATTTATTGGTCAGATGCAAGCAGGGAGGGGGAGGCTGAGATCATGTAAGCTCATCCTATGCAAAATTACTGTGTCAAATTGTATATGACAAGTGTGACACAAGAAATACTGTGCCAGTGTTGCTGCTGAATTTTGTTGAACTTTTTCCAATGTCACAGGACAAATCAGATATGTCTTCAAAGATGATATAGATTTAAATGCAGCGTAACACCTATTTGAACATTTTCCATTAACATTTCCTATGCCATAAAAGGATTTAAAAACTTGTGGGGTTTGAATGACTAACAGATCTGCATTTGAATAATCTGCTGAAAATGGAAATCACTTTGCTCTTGCATGTGTTCACCATGATTAGTTTACTTATTCCTCTCTTTGGGTATTGTTTTTCTTGCACGAAGGCAACAAAAGGACTATTATTGTAGAAGAAAAGTTCAATGTGTTTATTATACAACCAGCAAGTTCCTGAGGATGCATAAAGTACTTGAAATAATTTTAACTTTAGATTCTAAAGTCACAGAATGAAGTAATTGTGCTAAAATAATTAAAGTCTGCTGTTGGCATTTTTCTTCTTTTGATCTTCACATTTTGAATGCTCCAGAACTATACAAAATTTTTGGTAAAATGGTGATATTAGCTTTTATTTCCAGGGGACAAAAAACCAAAACAAACCCTTTTTGGCACTCTGCTCCTGGAAATCATGGGTAATTTATGGAGGTGAACATCTTGAGGACTATATGCTAATCCACTAGCAAATGGAGGAGGGTACTGATGAAATGCCTATTTGGAGGATGACAGTAGCTACATAAACATGACTCTCGTGTTCATGTTTGTTTCGCTGGTTCCAAGTTAAACTTGGTTCACAGGCCTGTCTTTTTTGTTTAGTTGATGGTTTGTTTTTTTGTTTTTTTTTTTTTTTTAAAGAGTTCTAGCTGTTACTCAAAAGTAAACTGACTGAAGATGTTTTCCTGGTTATTACAGTGTCTGCCACCTAGTCATTGTTTATATAATTGTAGTTTACTTAAATTCTTACATCAATGTGATAATTGTCATGCTCTTTCTTCATGGTGATTTTGGATCTTCTGTTTCTTCTTAAATAAGTGTACGGTTCGCTGTTTGTGTGAGACAATCAGAATGGTTTGGATTGCAAAGGACCTTAAAGATCATCTAGTGCCACTCCCCTGCCATGGGCAGGGACACCTCCCACTAGACCAGGTTACTCATAGCCCCATCCAACCTGGTCTTTAACACCTCCAGTGAAGGAGCATGTACGGATTCCCTGGGCAATCTGTTCCAATATCTGACCACCCTCGTAGTGAAGAGCTGCTTCTTTACATCTAGTCTCAATCTACCCTCTTCCAGTTTGAAGCCATTACCCCTCATTCTAATATTACAAGCCCTTGTAAAAAGTCCTTCCCTGGCTCTCTTGTAGACACCCTTCAGATACTGGAAGGGTGGAAGGAGGTCTCCCTGGAGGGCTGAACAACCCCAACTCTCTCAGCCCTCTGATCATCTTTGTGGCCCTCCTCTGGACCTGTTCCAACAGGTCCATGTCTTTCTTGGTTTGAGAGTTTCAGGTGGGGTTTCACAAGAGCAGGGTAGGGACCCTACCTGGAGTACTGTGTCCAGCTCTGGAGCCCCCAAATCAAGGACATGGGCCTGTTGGAACAGGTCAAGAGGAGGGCCACAAGCATACCTGTTTTCATCATTCAGCTGCTGAATATAACTGGAGACTTTTGCTGTCTGGGTTAAATTAACCTGGCAGTCAATACTTCTCTTAAGAAACGTAGGTGGCATATCAGTTACATAGGTGCTGGCTGTTTTCCTCAGTATTCGGTGTAAAGACAAGCAGGAGCACCTACCTGCTGCTTACTTGTCGTAATATTAGCTTGAGCAAAAGCAACTTTGTTCATATTATTACAATGTTAACAAAACTTATGTTGCAAATTTAGAGGGTTTTTTGACTGTAGAGAGGTGGTGGGAGGAGCATGACACAGAATTAATACCTTGGCCTTGTGGCCATTTGAAGCCAAAGTTATCTTCTTAGCTTTTAGAGTCCTAGTGAAGCATTTGTTTTTACCTTCAGCTGTAATGTTTCTGGTTTCTGTCAACACTTCCAATTAGAAAAATTATTTTCTTACTTTAAAGCCAAGTTCAGGTGGCTTTAGAAAACAACAGTTGTGTGTGTTTGTTTGTTTTTTTTAACATAAATACCATGCAGCTTCTCTTGAGAAAGAGAGTCTTGGGTGTTTGTGTAAAGAAGGAATCTAGTTAGCTGGCTAGTTTTGATCAGTCTTGTGTTAGTCATAAAGATGGCAGTTGAAACAAATCTGGTCAGTTAGTTGCTATAAACTGCTTTTAAACAAGACCTACAACACTAATGGAAAGTGTGCTGCAGATTGCTGTATTCATCAAGTAATGGTGGTGCAGGTATATAATCAGCTGTTGATAGTTTTCTTCTGTCATGGTTTTTTTGCACGAGACTGATAATTTATGTTCTAAGCCTGCATATTGATCAATGTTTTCTCACTTTGGGCTGTGTTGATTCGGATTCTCTTCTGGAAAATGCTGCTTATAAACAACATCTGATTTGGAGTGAAGGCCTGAGGATAAAGAAGATGGAAATAAAGCTGGTTATAACTGACATTCAATACCAGTTCCACTTAGTGAGATTGTTTTAATACTACTTGTAGCTAGTGGGCTTCTTTCTGTTAACCTCTGCCGGAGTGAAGATTTTAAGTACTGTAGGTAATCCTATGAACAGAACAAAATAAATGTCTAGTAAGTATAACGTATGAAGGCAGTGGTTCTAAATTAGCATCTAGACAAAAACTAGAATGTTAATTAAAATGTCTGAATCTAATAAATGCCAGTACTAGCATGTAATCAATAAAGTGTGAATTTTCTTTAACAAATTCAGAAGTGTATTAGTCTTCCAGTTTCATACTTGAGTGCTGATGTCACTTAAGGTGCTGTACATCAGACTAGCTGACCTGAGGTGTTTGTACGAGTGTGCTCCCCTTGCAGCCTTTCCATAGTCCAGGTAAGCTCAGATCACTGTGCCTGCAGTGGAGGATTCTTCTCAAGAACAGTCTTGCATCTGTGGTTTCTTATTCATCTTGAAGTTACTATCCGATTTGAAGTATGCAGCTTCTGTTTGATTCTTGGCTTCAATAGAATTGCTCTGGCAAATGGATGGGGAACAGCGTAAAAAAAACCCTTTCATTTCTGTAGAGCGGATGTGTTGTACTATCAACAGTAACAGACACATGCAGAAAGCTCTTTCTAATGTTTCAGCAGTGGCGTAGTATGCTTTGTGCCTCCTTGCCCATTGATTTATGTTTTCTTTGTACAGTTTGTTGCATAATTTAAGGACCCGGATATAAGGCTTGGAAGCCCATCCCTTGTGTTTCTTGGTTTATGACTGTCGGCTTTGTGGAATACGGCTGAGATGAAAGGGTTTCTTGAGGATGCAAATTACTCCATTGGTCTGTTGGATGAAGGAGCAACTCTTGCAGATGTTATTGACAACTGTATTTATGAACATACTCATGTAAGTTTTTTTTAATAAGTCTTCCAAATCTTCTGGTTTAGTTCTCTTAAGTTTTAAAACTAGTTCGAAGTATTTAGCATTGATGAGCTGACAGCAACAGAGGAACAGCCACCTAAAACTCACCTTAGTTTCCTCTTCTAGTTCTACTTCTTCGCTCTTTGTTTGCCTTGGGCTGAATTCTGTTTGGGAAATTTGGGCAAAAGTTGTTACCTCGCTGAAGGTGGCTAGCAGGAAAGTAGTCTTGCTGATGTAATTCAATGCAGGTTCCCATCACATTGCTTTAAAGAGATCAGTGGGATTTAGACTAGGAACCTGAAATAGGGAAGTGAATGTTGCTGAGTTAGAAACATTTTTTTCATTTATTTCCCTAAAAATATGCCAGACTTCAGAGAAATATATGTGCTGAGCCAGTTTAAAGCCATGTTTAACATTTCTGTGGTCAGTCACAGTTGTATGGTTATACATCTTCCCATTACTGTTTTCTCCATTGGAAACAGGGGTCCAGGCATCTTTTTTTCTGTCAATGAAATAAACTGATCTAGAAAGAAACTTAAATAATTCTGTGTATACAGTAGTAGTTTTGTTAAATAATGTTTCTCTCCTTAGGAGGCAGTAAGATGGTGTAGCCTCTGTTTTTATAGACAAGATTGTAGAAAGGGGAAGCTTAAAAAAACAAAACAAACAAACAAACAAAAAAAGACAAACAAAAAAAACCACCCCAAATTCTTTAAGTGAATCCTGTATCCTTCATATGCCATACCTGTGAGTTGTTCACAAACATGGTTTGTCAGAACTAATGTTCAAATGCAAGAACTCAACTGTAGTACAGCAAATACCTAAATCCCGTGGCCTTCTGAACTCAGGTGTAGGGTTCCCAAATCCTGATTCCTAATATTCTTTTTCTGTCTAGCAAATAAATAGGTAAACTACTGGCAACATGTCATGTCTCCAACCACTGGCTGGCTCACAGAGGATAGCTGCCTCCTGCTGCTTTCATTTACTCCTTTAGCTCAATGGGTAGAGGCCTGTGCCATGGATCTTAAGCT
>NW_008598495.1:12506-28153 GCF_000691845.1 Merops nubicus
GTGTGTGAGTGTCCCCCCGTGGGAATTTGTTGTTGTGTTTTTTTTTTTTTTTTTTTTTTTTAAACAGAAATAAAGACATTGTGTACAATAAGCCACAACATACTTTCATACCTGTGAAAGTTGAGTGCTGGAATTAACATTTGATGTACAGTCTTAATTCAGATTGAGCATATATTTTGTGGTGGTCTTGAATTGATAAACGGTAGGCCGTTCATTGACAGGATTTTTGCTGAATGCACATTATAAACAAATACAGAATGATCTGTTGTGGATGTAGCAGACCAAAATCCAATCTTGACTTGATATTGAGAGAGACTGTGGTAACAAATGCACGAGGACTGTTAACAGTTTCCAGAGAAGGGTCTGTGTGTTTTCTTAAAGATTATTATTTGACTCTGCAACCTGAACACACTGAGCTTATTTCTTAAAATTGCTTGAATTTTGTGCTCCACAAGATGTGGAGAGCAGTCTCAAACTTGACTTCCTGAATTAAAATACCATCAAATTTTCAGTAAAATGAGCAATTAGCTAGACGTTAAAATTATGGTAGAGTTAGATTTGTATAATAAGCTATAAAGTATGTCGAGACTGTAGAAGCTTTTGTTCTGGTGAATTTTCTTCCTCCAAAATGTTGTAGACTTCTGAAAATACAAAGTTTTAAGACATTTGTAACCAATTCTCTGTTTTTTTTGATAAATCAGCATTTGGCATTTAAGTAGTCAGTTTTGTTCAGAAATCTCAGAATATTGTCTAAATAGCATTATTAATATCTCTGAAGTGGTAGGTATTCCCTTGGATTTTTTTTAAACTAGCTTAAATTACTAGGTGAAAGCAAAAACAAAAGCATTGTTCAAGGTCAAACCTAAAAGTTAATAGCAGAGTGAAAAATAGTACATAATTCTTTCTTTAAGACTTTCGTGGATTGTTTTGACAGAAAACCCACAAATTCATATGTTTTATTTTCCTATTCTTCCTTTTTTAAGACTGGAAAAAGAGCATTTTACGTTGGTGATCTTGGGAAGCTTGTAAAGAAGAACATACAATGGCAGAATGTGATGGCACCAATAAAGCCATTCTATCCTGTAAGATGCAATTCTACTCCAGGTGTCCTTGAAATTCTGGGAACCCTTGGTGTTGGATTCGCATGTTCCAGTAAAGTAAGTTTTTCTTTTCTGTGGATCTGTGCCTTATTTTATTCTGTATGTCTTGTGTTTTAAAATCAGCTTTTTGGTATTAAGTGCCATGGTTATAAATAAGTTAATTTAAATTGTGTTGTACTCATGAAAACCTATGCTTCTACCCTAGAAGCAGTGGATAGTTTTCTCTTTAGGGTATTTGACTATTAAGTACAGTACTAGAGCACACCTAATAAAAATGTGGTAAAGATTGTGGACTGGACTGTGTCAAACTCTGGTGTGTTCCCTTTTTTTTCAGTCTGAAATGGCATTGGTACAAGACCTGGGCATTTCTCCTGAAAACATTATATATACAAATCCTTGCAAGCAAGCTTCTCAGATAAAGTATGCAGCCAAAGCTGGAATAAACATCATGACTTGTGACAATGATACTGAACTGAAGAAAATTGCACGTAACCATCCAAATGCAAAGTAAGTGTCAAAATTGTGATTTTTGCGTTTTATGTAGGGGAAACTTAATTCTGTCTGTATTCTGGTTTGTTTGAGCTGTAAGCAAGGTACAAGGTTGCTTTAATACAATTCACTTGTATGTATTTTTCTCTTCTCTGTCTCCTTTATGGGTAGCTTTGGTTTTTTTATTATTTATTTTATTTTTTCCCTACTGGGTCTCAGCTTCCTAATGTTACAGTAAGGCCCTTGTTTTGGGAGAAATCTTGGGTTTTTATTTTGTAGGGCAATCTTCATGTAAAGGTTTCAGAGATTAATGTTCAAAAGTCTGGCTGTCTGCAAATACATCTTCCTCCTTCTTTGTGGCTTCAGTGTTTTGTTTCAGGGTAGTTACTCTGTTTGGATGTCAGGGCAAATGAGCATGTGCACTGGGTCCCATCTAGGGTTTGGGCATGCTCTGCAGGTCTAGTAAATATGCCTACAGGTATTTCACCACTATTGAAATGGTGAGAAATTTGACTCCCGCTCTATTTTTGGTGGCTTCAGTATTGGCCCAGATGACTTCTGTAGAGAGTTGATCAAAGCTGATGTTCTGATTGTTAAATAAAATAATTTTATTGCTTGCAGTGTATTGTGGTCTTTTGGATTGGTAGGTGCTTGTGTGATTGATCGTCATATCCCTCACAGGAATTCAGCTGTGGGCCATACCTTTAAAAAATTGGGTGTGAAAGCCTAAGTGAGTGTTACAGTGCTTCCCAGTGATTAACAAAGTGTAGCTTCCCACCAGCATCATCTGATCACACTCAAACTGAATTCCTGACGTCCTTTACAAAGCCCTTGGTTCTAGACAGTCCTTACTAAAGTGTTGGGTCTTCTCCAAAAGCTGTAGCCACAGCTGCAGAATTGGGAAGACTCTTACCAAGTTTAGTATCTAGAGAGCCTGCTGATCTCATTTTGTTTTTTTGTTTGGTTTTAGGCTACCTTGAGAATGAATATTGCTGTTATTGGTGATTACACTTCATCCTATATAAATGATAAACAAGTATGTGTAAAATGCTGGCACTGAATATTCCCTGCATTTGAAATTGCATTTAAAACTAAAATAACATGTGAAAGCTATCTCTCACATCATTAGCCTTTTACCAGTTGTCACTGGTGTGTAGTGTGGTTTGTTTTGTAGCGTTTACATTGATTTCCTTGAGTCTAACAGTCTCATTTAGAAGATATTGTCTGTGGTAATGTCTACTGCAAGGGAAGTTAGGATGCAGATTTTTCTTGATCCAGAGAAAATTGTAAACGGTGAGAGAGAATGAACTAGTTTCACAAGCCAGAGAAAACCAACATAAACCCTTCGCTTCTCTTCAAGGATCCTGTAGTCTAATATTTTTTTAAAGTTCCTGTTTACCAAGGACAGGGAACTCAATTTGTATAAAATACCTGCAATTTGCAGTCTAATTTTTTTTTTTCTGTGAACCTGATTTCCAGTTCTCTTATGGGATAGAGATTTGTTTGTTTTATTAGAGTCCTTGTAGTCAGGTCATTAAAACTTCGATGTTGAAATAAAATGAGTTTCATTTTTCTCTTCTTGTCTTCCTTGGCATGGCATCAAAAAGTCAAAGCCTTTACATACAGCCTTGTTATTCCTATGTGTGGTTATTACAGGTAGGTTGTATTGTTGTAAATGAGCTAATTATGCTTGGCCAAGGAAATCTTGCTTAGAAAGCTGTAATCTTTTCTCATTTTCTGAAAATTCTTGTAGCCTTCTGCACTAAACTCATTAATAGCTGAGTCTCTTTCTATAATTGATGTGTTTGGCTTTGGAAGTCTTAGTAATTTGAAAGATGGCAGGTTTTTTAAGAAAGAGGAAAAATGTCATGAAGGAATGCTTAGTCTTTCATTTCTTCTTTTATTTCTTTAAAACTTTGGATTTTTCCAGGCAAAGTTGAACTGCTAATTTTGCTGGTGTCTTAAAAGTTCCAGTAGAGGCATGGTTGTTACAAGGATCAGTGTTTCCTTAAAAATAAAGGCCAAACACAAGCACCCTCTAGCCCTGCTCTAACTGGCTGAAACCCAGGAAGAAGAATTCTACTAGCTTTCTAGAAATCAGAATTATACTTTCAGTGGTTTGCACTGGAAGAGTATCTTTACTGACAATGCTGCCATAGTAACTAATCAATAAAATGTAGCATTGGATGTTTTTAAGAAATGGTTTTGTCTGATCTTAATGAGGTAACAAAGTGTAGTGTTATGGTTTTGAAACTCTTTACACTTTAAAGAGTTTAAGTTTTGGCAATTCTTGTTACCTCTAGCACTTTTTCTAAATGCTTTACAAAGTATTGTTTCACTACACATTTGTTGAACAGATTGTCTGCTCTAGTGGAGCAGCAGGAAATGAGAGGTTAGTCACAGTTTCTCAAGATGCAGTAGTATAAATTAAAATTAACAAGTATTGCTGGGCAACCTGCATGAGGACTTTAGTATTGTGTTGGTTTTGTGTGTTTTTTTTTTTTTTTTTTTTTTTTTTTTCTTTACAAGATGTCTCACACTGTGTTTAAAATTCATTGGAAAGGGCTTTTAGAAGTCAGCGTAGCTGTTAGGCCATGGTGTGGGCTGGAGCATCTCTCCTGGGAAGAAAGATTGAGAGAGCTGGGGTTGTTCAGCCTGGAGAAGAGAAGGCTCCAGGGAGACCTCACTGTGGCCTTCCAGTACTATAAAGGGGGGCTATAAAAAAAGATGGGGACAATCTTTATCAGGGCTTCTTGTGACAGGACAAGGAGCAATGGTTTTAAACTAAAAGAGGGTAAATACAGACTAGATATAAGGAAGAAATTTTTTTTTTTTTTTTACAATGAGGGTGGTGAAACACTAGAACAATATGCCCAGTAAGGTAGTAAATGCCTCATCCCTGGAAACAGTCAAACTCAGGTTGATGTGGGCTCCAAGCAACCTGATCTTTTTAAAGATGTCCTTGCTCACTGCAAGAACGTTTGACTAGATGACCTTTAAAGGTCCCTTCCAACCCAAAGCATTCTGTGATAGTATGTATTTTGTAGAGGCTAGGCTAAGCTTCACTTTTTGCTTATCTTGAAAGGAACCATTTCACTTTGAGTGCAGAGTTTCTACCACTTGTTTACACCCTCCATCTTGGCTAACTGTAGTGTGCTCTGTGTAGCCTTTGTGTATGTCATGACACAAATTCTGTTCAGTTTGCCACATGGCTAATTAATTGATCTTTATTGTGTTGGGGGTGGGAGTGACTCAGAGGACAGCAGTTTGAATTTGTGACCTTTGGAGCTGTACCACTAGAGAGGCTTTGATGTGAAATGCCTTTGCCACTCAAGACAGAGCAATGTGGCCAGGGTGTACTTTCTGTGTCAGCCTGGTGTTCTCCAGAGTTTAACCAAATCTGATACATGACTGATGGAGAACCTCCGCATTTTCCTCTTGGCTAGAAAGGAAGAGGACAGACATGGGAAAAGCGTATTACAATCCTAATGGGTTTATGAGGAAGTCTACTTCATTAGGGTAACATTCTCTTTTATTACAGCACTCAACAGACTCTTGCTGCTACAAAAGAGTCTTAGTTGCTGCATTTCGAAATCCCTTGTCCTTGCTGGCTCCATGTTTTAGCCCCTAATTGCTAGTTTTTTCTCTGTACAGGATTGTTTTTATTAGGTTCACTTGACTCATCCATCGATGGAGCTGGAGTACTGACAACATAAGCAACACACTTCTGACAGTCTTCAGGCTTCACATGTGCTGATGATGTAAACCAACTGCCCCAATCATCTTCCCCTTCTCTTAGGCTCTTACTGCACATTGCCACAGAAGACATTAGTGCTGATGAGGAGATGAATATGAAGTTTGGCACCACCTTGAAGAACTGTAGGCACCTCATGGAATGTGCTAAGGAGTTGGGTGTCCAAATAGTTGGTGTCAAGTGAGTAACTTTATTGTTCTCTGCTGGCTGAGCAGATGTTTGTATGATGTATTCAAGACAAAGAATACAAAAAAAATTTTTTTTCACCCTTTGGCACTATTTTACAGGGTTTTTAATAAACCAAACAAACTTGATTATGAAGGGTTTTTTTTCCCTTGCAAAGCACTAACATGCAAGCAAAAAAAAAAGCTACTATAGAACAAAGTACCTATAGAGACATCAAAGCAATTTGAAATAGAGTATCAGGAACCCTCCTGCCAGCATAAAAGCAAAGTTTAGAAGAAGCAGCTCCTATTTTCTAGTTGTACTCTTGAACTTATGTAGTAACTTGATTTGTATTTTTCCAGCAATAAATAGCATAACACAAGTTCATTACAGTGTGGAATAGCTTGGACAGACACTGAACACGATGAACATGGGGTTGGATATTCTAGAGTTAAGTCTTGTCACGCTTGGGTCATATCGAGACAAAATGCTCAGCTCTAAGTTTTTGACTGGCAGATGGCAGGAACGAACCCTAGTGTTCTGAGAGCTTCTAAATGATCTGTGATATTTTAATTTGAAGTTTGACAAAAAATTTACTGTATGAAGGAAAAATGCATTCACAAGTCTTGGTTCTGTCTGCCTTCAGCTACTAATATATCACATGCTCATGAATGTTTGAAGAAAGCAACTGAACAAATAAGGGAGTGAGTCATCAAGACAGTAAAAAGTATTTAAAATGGAATCAAGATGCTGAGGATTTAAACCACAATTGCTTTGATGTAAATCTGTTTGTTAAAATAAAGCATAAATGCTCTATAATAATTAAAAATGACAAATGTATTTAAAATTTTGTTGATACTGTTGAGAAAATACACCTCTTTACTTAAATGTCTAAACTAACTTTAACAAAAATCACATGGCTGTTGTGCATGTTCTTTATAAACAAAAAATAAAAATTCCATGTGTGGATTCATGCAAGTAAGCTTAAAAAGTTACCTTTGCCTCAAAATGGCATCCCTTAAAGGAGTAGACTTGGAGAGTGTTGTGCCTCTGGGTGTGTGTATGGTCTGTGCAGGACCAGCAGACCATACTAGTAAACACTAGGAACATGGGAATGCTGGCACTTGTTTTATCCCCTTGGTTGCTACCAGTATTATGGCAATACTTAAACCTTTTGGACACGGAGCCAGAGGGGATTCAAGAAATTGTGGGAGGCATCAGTACTTCTCTGCTTCTGATGACCTGCTCATCAGCCCATTTGACCTTGTGCAACCAGGACTGTTGTTAATTCTCAAAGGTGAGAGTATTGTAGGACATTGTTAGCATTGAGAGCGAGACATGTCTGAAGTGCAAATCCAGTGGAACAGAGAGCAATCACCTGAGCCTGTTCTTCGCACAGTTACCGTGTTACCGTGCATGCCTGTCTTGAGCCACTTGAGAATGAATTGCTTCCATTGCTGTTGTAGGTGGTGTAACTGTTTGGTCTGAAAGCTGCATGGCTGTGCACTAACTGCTTTTTTATTTCTTTCAGATTTCATGTTTCAGGTTCTTGCAAGGAACTGCAAACGTACATCCATGCTATATCTGATGCTCGGTGTGTGTTTGACATGGCTGTAAGTAGATACACACACACATGCAGTTGCTACAGAAGAGGATCTATTCCATTCTATTCTAATTACACTAATAAGCCAACTGCATTATTTCCAGAATATATCAATGCAGGAAATGGAACGTTTAGTGAGGGACTAAATACTCATTGTATTTACTCATTGAGATGTGTGGTAGAGATAAAACGAACTTTATAATGCTAATTGTGGACAGAAGTTCATGAATACTGTCCCACTGACAGGCAGTAGACTTACCTGCTGGTTTCAAACGTAAAAAAAAACTAGTTTCCCACATTCCCACATAAAAACTTTATGTAATTCAAGTCTCAGTCCTGCAAATACACAGTTGACTAAGTCATATTAAAATATTAAGCACTTGTATGCTGGCATTTTTGGTGATACAGCACTAATTTTGTGCTCATGCTCTCTGAGATTAATCCTAATTAATCCTAAACATCCTAAGAAATATAGGTGGGATGTTGCAGGGAGGGGGACTATTCAGATTTAGACGAAGAGGAATAGATTTGTTGGATTGCTTCAGAATGACTCTTGTCAGTCTTGTGTGTTCTATGTTTATTTCTTACTTGGCAAAAGTAAAAAATCCCTTCTCCAAACATCTATATTCCTGTAAATGAGGAGCTTGTGATCTAAATGGAGAAGCCTGCTCATCTATTTCACCTTATTACTGCAGTTAGTGTGTTACCTGTGACTGATAGCACATAGAGGGCAAAAGAACTGAAGTTCTCACTGGTCTTTGTGCAAATTCTTTGGAGCAGTCTTAACACTTAAGCACTATCCAAAAGACTTGCGTTGTACATATTTGTGAATTCCTAAAACTTTTTTTATCAGAATGCACCACTTTATTCAGAAAATACTACCTGAAGATAATAACAAAAGTCACAGCATGGGAGTTGATGTTGCTGTGACACTTCTACTTGAGAACTGTGTAACTGGCCTCTGTTGACATCCCGATGCAATGGCTGCTAGGTGTGATGGAGCTAGACGAGCTTTACAGTGCTGTTCCTCCCTCATCAGGCATACTCTGCTAAATGTGCTCAGAATTACAAGTACATGGAAAACAACCACAGTAAGGAGCAAGGAAAAGTATTTGTAGTTCTGCTTGTCTGTGTACTTATGTTCTGCCTATGCATTTCAGGAAGAATTTGGCTTCAAGATGAACATGTTGGATATTGGTGGGGGCTTCACAGGTTCAGAACTTCAGCTGGAAGAGGTATGCAACACGTTGGAAGTTGAAACTCTAATTTTGATTTGGGAAGTTGAAATGTTTAACCTTCAAACCGCAAATAACATTGATAGCTGAAACCTAGTCTAAATTCCATGTTAGACTGCAATTCATGAGATCCAAATAATTGGATTTATATTCTTTATCACTGGTAGTGTAATCAGTCTTTGGAGGTGATTTTATTTTGGGCATTTTGGCCTCAATGTGACCTTTAGAATGCAGAGGCACATAAAGGAGAATAACCTATTTACACCTTTGTTGTCTTAAAGACAAACTTCTTGAATGTAGGACAATGAAAATGATCTGTTGAAAAGTCACTAATAGCAATCAGGGCTTTCTTAGTTCTAACTGTTCTGTTCCTTGTCCAAAACACTTGTTAATCTTCAAATATCTGGCTTAAGATTTAAGCATCAATATTAAGTAATTCATTCTGTTTCTAATACAACAGTACTCAGAACTGATCACAATAAAAGGTCCTTTCCAGGTTCTTCTGGATTGATATGTAATTTCACTTTACCTGCTCTGCTGGACAAGCTTAGAAATCACTTGTGCAGCCTTGGGTGTACCAAAACTTGAACTTTGGCTGGAGGAAGGACCATGTAGTGCTTGAATTTGTGGTACTCAATCTCCAGCCTTTTAACAGAACAACCTGTTTTCTTAACCACTTCTGTAGAATTTCTTTCTTGACCTCTGGAAGGGGCACTTCTTAGAGAACAGAGGAACAGAGTAAGCTTTTTGGTGTGCTTACTGGAACAGTTGCTGAGTGAAAGTGTGTGCGTGTGATACACACATAAGCCGAGTTTCATTGGTCTTAACTCTGACTTTAGGTTAATCATGTCATCAGGCCGTTGCTGGATGTCTACTTTCCCAAGGAATCTGGTATTAATGTCATGGCAGAGCCTGGATGTTACTATGTTTCATCTGCATTTACATTAGCAGTTAACATCATTGCAAAGAAGACTGTTGAGTATGATAAACTTCTTCCTTCTGGAGGTAAAGGTCATGTTTATCTTCTACATGTTACGAATCAGTACCAGTAACTAATTTTAGTAACAGTAATTTTAGTCAGGATGGGCTAGTCCGTCTTGGCTTCTATTTAATACATTCCCTTATGCTTGCTTGTAATCCACCTTTTGGGTTCTAACCATGCGTTACCTGCATGTCTCACTTCCTTTGTTATATTTCTGGCGCATTTCCTCACTGGGTTTGACTTCTCAAGGGTTTAGCCTGTGTTGGATGCTCTACAGAACTTGCACTGTAATGTTCTGTATGAGAATGTAGACAAACATATCGAGTGAGCTGCTTCTCTGCTAAAGTAGAAATGTGATTTATATTCTTAAGTGATCACTGCTGAAAGTATTAATCTTATTAAGCCTCATACTTGATATTAGAACTGAATTTATAATCCTGTCTCATACAGATTACTCTGCTCGTAATTTTCCTATTCCAGTATATATGGAACCTCCTTGTTGGGAGAAAGCAGTTGACTTAAGTTAGCTTGCAAAAGGACTACTTATGACAAAAAAAAAAAATGCATGTAAGACAACTTCTTTTTCACTTCCAGTGGAGCAAACCAGGAATGATGATGAACCGGTATTTACGTATTACATAAATGATGGTGTTTATGGTTCTTTTGCAAGTAAATTGTCTGAGAAACTGAATACTATCCCAGAGGTTCACAAGGTGAGTCCTTCTATGTTCTTCAGAGATAGTCCTTACCCTTATATTTTTAATATATATGACACTTCATATGTATATAATTGCATGTTATTAAATTATCCTTATGTATATTTGAAAACTTGCTTAATCAATAAACTGAAGCCTGAATGACCTGGGTCGTTTCCATACAGAAATACAAGGAAGATGAGCCTCTCTTTGCAAGCAGCCTTTGGGGTCCATCCTGTGATGAGCTTGATCAAATTGTGGAAAGCTGTCTTCTTCCTGAGCTGAGCGTTGGAGATTGGCTGATCTTTGACAATATGGGTTCTGGTACCTTAGGTGAACAGTCTGCCTTTAACGACTATCAGAGGCCACTGATTTACTACATGATGTCTTTCAGTGACTGGTAAGAAAATTCTCTTGATAGTGGCAAGATCATTTAACTTTCTTCAAGAGCATGCACCTACAGCCCAATTTAAATGATATTTGGTGGCAAATACAGGAAGAGGCATCTGAGCACAAGAATGTGCCTTTTGAGGGTTTTTTAAATTTTACAATTGTCTGACTCTGAAAAGACTAAACTGAGAGTTATAGGAAAAATGCCTACTTTGTTTTAAGGCTTGACAAAGGACAGCAAGATACCTGATGTTGGGGTAGTTTAAAACCTACTGTTTGACATGAACCTTTGAGCGTTCCTAATGCTAGTAATTGCAGCTTGTGTGCAGCACTTGGTGTCAGCCTATCTGGGCAGCAGGCTTCAAATGCTATATCCAAGGCTGGTTCCTGACACGAAGCTGTACATGAAAACACCTTATTACAACTCTCATCCTTTTCTGCTGCAGGGATGAGATGCAAGATGCTGGAATTGCTTCAGACACATTGATGAAGAACAACTTCTTTGTGCCTTCTTGCATTCGGCTGAGCCCAGAAGAGCGCTTTTCCACTGCAGCTTAAGCAGGCAGTAACGCTTCCTTTAGACCTGCCGTTGTGAGTCTGTAGTTTGTCTGGTCAACATTCCAGCGTGGAAGAAACGGAACAATCTTGAATTCAATTAGTTATCTTCAAACTTGAAAAAATAGTAATAGCTAATGGGGACCAGGCAAAACAAGCTACAGCTACAATTCACTGGGGGGTGGGAGGGTTCGAGAATGGCATCCAAATTTAAAATCAAGTTCATTCAACCCCTGAGCGTTTAAATATGCAACAAAATGGATGACTTAGTGGAGATGGAAACCCATCACTTGGGTTCTTCAACAGTTTACATACAAGTACACAGTTTTTATACTAAGGATTCCTGTTAGAAAAGTCTTGTAAAGTTATTGTCTTTCGCCCAGATATATCAAATGTCAGTGGGAGACCAGTGTGACTTCATTAGATGTTTAGTGTATTTAGAATGTGTAAATTTGTGCTTTGAACTGTAGTTTAATAAATGTAAAATTGCATCATAGTATTTGTTGTATTTGACCCTTGATGTATCCCTTGTATGATTGCAATAAAACTTTGTGTAGATTTTACTGTTTTTCAGGCTAACTTTGGGAGGGGCTAGGCAGAAAAGGTAGCTGTAAATTAGATCTATACATGATTATTTTGAGAAGCCTTCTTTTCTCTAGCCCATTATTTCAGCTTTGTATTAAACCATAAACAAATTAAACCTGCATAAAGAGAAAGTCATGTAAGTTCCTAGAGGGCTAAAAGGCAGTTTGTGGTCTTTTTAGGGTATGACTGTAGGTTCAGTTCTTAACACCAAATGGAAGACATGCAGTAGATGTGGATGTGCACACAAGAGGCTGGATTTTAGCTAGTGGCATGTAGTGCCCCTGAGGCAGTGTGGCTTAATCCTCTGCAGAAACTTTAGCTTCTTTTTTTTTTTTAATGGTGTTTATTGAAGTCTCATGACCCATCCCTAAGAGAAGGGCTACACAAGTCTTCAGAAAACTCAGTGCCCTCTTGTGCTGGACTGTGTTTAAATGCGTCCATAAAGAAAAGGTAAAGCACAGTGCTGTGAATACATATAGCAGCTGCCTCGGGTAACTGGAGCTGCTGAAACTCTTCAGAGGGATTTTTTTGTGTAACTGGTGCCTCTGGACATTTGCAGCTTCCCCTACTTGAAAGCTGGGGGAAGGAGAAGAAGGGGTGTCAGGGCTTTGACATAGTGTGTTAAATTCTGGATTCTCCAGTCAAAGGGAACTTTTATTAAACCTCTAGTTGGAGGTAAAATTTCTGCCTTCTGGTTGCAAGTGTATTTCAGATTGTAGAAACCTTAACTTACAGCTCTGTAAAGCAAAGGTTTTATGAAACTTGATGAACATTTACCTGAAAGTAAAGAAAATCCTCAGTCTGGACTCATCAGAACAGTTTTACAGGCCAGCTAAAAGGTACAAAATGGTTGATATTTTGAAGATAGACAGTCTGAGAAATACTAAAGGAATTAAATGTTGAAGTAGGAAAGGGAGTAAATTATGGTGGGAAAGCTGGTTTTGGTGTTTCGTTAGTTTGCTTTTTGTTTAAACCTAAAGTTAGTAGCCATCCCTCTATTTCAAGAAGTGACATTTCTCAGCTGAGTTTACCAGCTGAGGTCTCAAAGCCTAGACTGCTGCATGGGTTTTGGCTAAACACAGATTACAGTTGCCTGAAATGTAACAAGATTCAGTTATGTAGTCTTAAGGAGAGTTGTTCTATGTTAATTTTACAGATCAGTTAAAAACTTCCTATATAAATGATACAGTGGTCAGAGCTGAAATGTTCATTGTACTGGAAGACAGTTTACCATCAAAAACAAACCTAGAGTTTGAATGCAGTATGTATTTCAATGTTGTTATTTATATTGTAACTGCAATTCAGAATTTGACTCAAAATACAAAAGCCGTATAGTTTCTATGTGTAGTACTTGGAACTAACATAGGTGTCTGCAGCTCCTTGTTCACAGACCACTGTACAGCTAGCTGCAGTAGCCGCAAGTGGTTTTTTTACACTGATAGGTCCCAACAGTGTTTTGGTGAATAATGCAATTGCTCCTGGTGCATGCCAGCGTGCATGATCCTGCTTGCTTTGGCCTGGAGTACGTGCCCCACGCAGCCCTCCAGGGTGCATGCCACTTCCCAAGGAAGATCCAGGGCCACAAACACAGGACAACGCCGTGCTACTAGTGGTGCCAACTATTCCCTGGGAAGGGGAGGATATGATTCTGCCTTTTCCTTGTGTGTCCCAGCAGCTGTGCAACTGCCTTATGTTGGCTTAAAATAAATGTGGGTGCCCTAGATCCACCATTGGATGTGTTGCTACTCTATGTATACTTTTCATGGCTGCTTTTTGGGGGGATGGTGGAGTAGTCTGTTTCATAGTAGGCTTATACAGGTGTGAACCTGGCTCTTTTTTTTTTTTTTTACATACTAAAACATACTAAACTAAACAGAAGCAGATGCTTTATAGAGTGTGCAGTGAAAAACGAGGTTTGTAGCTCTACTTGCCTCTGCTTACCTGCTTCTAGTTCCCAATAGCTGGGTAAGTACCATGCTCTGGTCTAGCTCGACCTTGCTGATTCAGCCTTGCTATGCTCCAAGTCCCACAAAGACCATGGGGGACCCTACCTTTGTCTCCTGCCTGCAGAGCAGGGGAGTGGTGCTCTGGGACACAAGGCCCTGATGCTGCTGCTCAGAGGAGGGGCTCAGGTGCTCTGAGGGAGCAGCCCTGGTGCTGGGTGTGCTGACTGTGTGGCCAACAGTGCAAAGAGCTGGGAGAAGCAGCAGCAGGGTATGTACCAAAGATGGCTTAACTGGTCTGATGGCAAGTGAGGGAGAAAGTAATTTCTGTGAGTGACACAGTTCTCTGGTCCATGCTCTGCAGGAAGTCATTAGTCAACAGACATATTTTTTCCTTCTGATGGAACCACTGCTGACTGCAGGCTTCTTGCTCATTCTCTGAGCTTTTGTTTCCTCCCTTCACTTTATTAAATTTTGAGTAAGTAGTGGCATGTAGTTCACTACTCCAATTTACTGCTATTTATTGCTTTAATGTGTGATAAGAGGGTGCTTGAGGTGCTTGCCCTGAGGATTAGGGACAGGTGTCACCTGTAACCCTGCCTGATGGGCACCATTGAGTGGGAGCAGCTCTGGTTGCAGTGCTGGTACTGAGACTACCCAGAGAAGGCAGGTGAAGACTTTAATCCAGGACTGTGGGGCTGTTCCCTGGGAGCCTGACAAAGATGGGAGCCTGTCCACTGCAGACCCAGGAGCAATAACACCATGAGATGGTGTGGACCCCTGCTTATAAAAGTCTCTGCATGGAATAACAAGCTTTCACTCACCATACAGTTGAAAAGGGATTAAAATATAGACTTTAATCTGATTTAGGAGTATTAATCGGATTACCCTGTCAGCTCCATAGGACAAAGCTAATTGCACTTGTCAGTGTGAGTCAGAAAAGAGGCTTTTGGGGGGTGCGAGGTGTGTGGTGGCAGGAGCTGGTCCCCTCTGCCTTCAGTTGGCCTGGCTGCTCCTCATCTCTGCACTGACAGCCAGCAGCTTCTGGTTATAGGTACGTCTTTCTCCAAAGATTGTTGCCATGCCTGTAAATTCTGTTGAACATAATACTCTATTTTAATGTTTTCCACCTGAAATGCAGTAGTAGTGCAAATGTGTATTGTGTAGCGACAGGTATCTACTATACTAGTCAATACAGAACAGATACTTGGTGTCAGTCAAAAATGAGAGGGAAAACTATATGAGGCCCAAGAGTTTACAGTATCACATACCTGCAGGATTTTAGATCCTGAGTGTGTATTTTCCTTAACTGCACAGTCTCTAAACGGGACGGTTCATACCATGTGGAAGATCTTTCTGGCACGAGTGTACTACAGTGCTGCCATGGAAATAGCTGCTGTTAAGGTGGTGACAGCAGAGGGGAGCTGATACTTCAGGTCGCGGCGGGAGCAGCCATCCAGCCTGAGGTCACTGCTGCAGCGGTTGCTGCGGCCGGAGATGCCGAGGGGATGGGCTGGGCAGGAGCGGTCTGTGACCAGCAGAACCAGCGGCCTCCAGCGCCGCGCTCCGACGATCTCCTCCCAGTAAAACCCCTTTAAAAAAAAACCATAAAATTACGCCGAGCGATCCCTGCTCTAGGTACTGCTGCTTGGAAGCAGCATCGTACCGGCGGCGCTGGAGCACCAGGACCAAGCTGTGTCAGACTCTGCCCGACTTTTCCGGGCCGGTGATGGGTGCTGGTGGCCAGTGGCCGGGTAGCTACGGCCGGCAGGGAGCTCCACCGGCCCGCTCTGGGGAGCCGCGGTGATGGCGGGGGAGCGGAGGCGTGTGACAGCCTTCCCCGCTTGGCTGAGGGTCCAGAACTTTCCTGTTCCACCTGCGGACGGGGACTGACCTACACAGCCACCTACCCTGGGACCTGCTGGAGGGCAGAGGTGGGAGACAGGATTCTGGGGCAGAGACGGGGGGGCCGAGGGGGGAGGCCTCGGTCTCCACACACACGTGGCCATTCCCGTTAAAGTTTTCAATCTCAACAAACGCCTCACCGGTACGTTCCCAGCTGGCTCTAGGTCCCGAAGCGAGTGAGCCGGGGACACGGGCCTTGAGGGGAAGCGCGGCGGGGGTGCAGCGCTGCCGAGGACACGCTTCGCA
>NW_008598496.1:0-7036 GCF_000691845.1 Merops nubicus
GCAGCGCTGAGCGCTCGGGGCAGGGGCGCCAGGAAGGGGCAGTACTGGCTAAAGATGCTCCAGGAGGCTTGTCCTGCCAGTGCTGCTGCTGGCCTTCACGGACCCTGCGACATCCAGGACCGTCCTAGAAATATGTCTAACCTCCCTATGCACTTGCCTCATGTTTTCGATAGGTGTTTTGTTTTGTAAAAGACCAGAGGAAAGCCTGTGACAGCAAAGCTCAAGCCTCGTGTTTCTACTTGTCCCCTGTGTAGCCAGAGAGTGGTTGCTGGGTGAGCCAGGTCTTCATTTTGATACAGCATGGCCCTTCCTACATTTTTATGCTGTAAAATAAGTCACAAGAGTGTCTGCAATGGAGTAGGTAAATGTGATCACCCATATTTTACAGAGAAGAAAATGGAGGCACATAGAGAGGTTAGGTGGCTAGTCCAAGGGCATAGGAAGCTGGTGACAAGAGCCAGAAATAGAATTCAGATCTCCTGTGTCCCACCAGATCATCTTGTGCAAGAAAAAAAGATGCTTATGACTCATAAGAGATCACCTCCTCCAGTGGAGTGGACAGCAGCTGGGAAAACAGTCGGTCAGTGAGGGCAGACAAACTAGAAGGAGGACCTTGGGCATCCTGACAGCTCAGACACCCTAGGAGCAAGGGCTCTCTGTGGAAGGAGCTAAGGGAACTCTATGTCCCTGCCTTTGACCTACGCAGTGCTGAGTAAGTGCTGAGTCTGAGATGATGCAGGCCCCATCGCAAGCTCAGCTGCTATGCCACACCAGTCCCTCCCCACCCTCTTCACACCTCCTACATCACAGCTGCATTCAGTCTTGGCCCTCCAAAGACCACAGCCCTTTGACAAGACATACCTCCTTCCTTCTCTAGCAGGTATCAGCTCCTGGTCCACCCAAGAAGATGAGGACCAGAGATAGGAAACCTGAAGATCTGCTTTTAATCTTTCATCACTCTTCATATGTTAAAGCCAGGGAGAGATGTGGAGCCTGCACAAGGACTGAGAAAACCCCAGTAGTGAGATAGCAGGGGAGAAAGAGGCAGCAGGCATTCCCGTAAAGCAGAATGAAGGTACAGTGGGAAGCTTGTGCCTGGAACTGGATGAAAGGCATCTCTAAACACATAGGCTGAAGCATCTGGACAGATAGGGTCTGTGTGTGAAGGGGAGGACTGAGTGGGATCTATACGATCTTATTTTTGCTTACTACTATGTAACTGGCAGCACCTAGCAGGCTGAGAACTTAGTTTGAGAAGTGCTATGGCCAAATAAACACTAAGGAGCTGGTGATAGACCTGTCCCAAGCAAATATCCATCCTGCAGGCAATATGATATCAGAATCTTGGGTCTTGGTCAATGCTACGTAATGGGTGGCATATGTGAGGAAAACTTTTATCCTTGGAATATCTTTCTGCTATGAAATGTGGGAAATCTGGCATTTTTCTAGCATTTGTTAAGAAGACTATTACTAAATACTAGAAAGGAAATCAGGCAAATTTAGCAGCTGAAAGCAAGCCCTCTTTGAAACATATCAGGCAAACATCCTTGCTGCAAGGCTGATCATCTGCTCCATCTCCAGCTCTACAGAAGCTACAGAAGAGGGAGGAGAAGCAGCCTCCACCTGTAGACAACCCCTGTTTTTAGTATTCACGTGCAGCCCAGCAGTGATTGTACTGCTGAATTTTACCCTGGTCTGGAGGAAGATGGCTTCTACCAAGCCTTTTTGCTTGAACAGCCCATGTATCCAACACTAAATGAAGTTTTCAAGCAGCAAATGCACCAGCTCTCCAGTATGCATCCCTTATGCCTCCCTGGCCATCAAGACTCTGTGGAACAACAAAGAAAATGAGCAATAGGAAATTTGATTGAAAAGATGAGTAATCAGGCATTCAGCTTCTAGGTCTGCCTTGAGCAGCAGACTACCACGCTGCAAAGGAACACAGACATTGCCCCAAGCACACGGTATCTTTCATAGCTGAATACTTAACCAGGGCATTGTCTCCTGTCTGCTCCCTGACAGTCTTCATGACTCCTTCATGTCTGGCTTCAAGAGTTAGGTGGGGTGGAGAATCCTCTCAATTCAGATGTGACTTAAGTCAGGTCATTGGGACACATCCTGAGGTTGTGGATTCTACTCCCCGTTGGAATTAGGACACTTGGAACATCCTGAGTTAAGGCTTTAGCCAAGTCTCCTGAGAGGAATCGCTTTGACAGTTCATGAGGAATTTGCAAAAATAAAGAGCCTAGGAAATCCCACTCACACTAGCAGCTGATACCCTCCTAAACTGACCTGACTCCTCCCAGTCATGGAAGCAACTTTGTGTTTATATTGGTGCTCAAAAGAGCCCCTTGTGGCACTGGTTCAAATGTTCAGAGCATCACACAAAAGGCTGCCACTAGCACCTGCAGAGCTGCCCATAGAAGACTGTGTGGGCCAGAGGTAAAGCTCAGGGCTCTCATGATATTTGTTGAATCCTTGCACTCATAGCAGAGGGTAGACACCTCACAGGAACAGAGCAGACTGCCTTGAGGTGGTCCCAAGCTCCAGTTGTTGGGAGAGAAGGGAAGATGTCAAAGCAGAGCACACTGAATCTCCCTCTGCAGCACTTCTGCGAAATCTGCATCTGCCAACTGAATTTAAGAGGACTGGGTGCTCCTAGGTCCAAAAATTTAAACAGAACAATATTTCAGTTGATCACCCAAAAACATTACATTGGTTTCCAGAGCCAGCAGGAAAAGGTCCAATGCTTCCTGTCCCCCAGTGGGATCCCCACAGTCCTCTGTCAGCTGCACCAGCACAACCGTTTCTGGGGCTCCCTCCTGTCACTGGGGCTCAGTGTAAAACAGTTTGGTGAGATAATTCAGGATGTAACTTGTCTGCTTTCTGTGGAAGGTCACTTATAACGTGGGTTGTTTCAGTGATACAGCTTGCAGCACACCTGCACAAGAGGAAACCCAGTGAACCGTGACAACTGAAAGAATATCGGCGCTTTTTATACTGATCTAGCTACTGGGGAAACAGCAACATGGAGCAAGATCCTAGGTGAGATGGACTGGGTCTACCCTATCCAAGGCTCTTCTCTGACTCTCTTTTCCCCTCCCTTTTCAATAAGGTGTTTTCAATCACCGTTATTTTAACATCTCCTGATCCCATCTCCCTGTGGCATGAACAGAATTTAAGAAAAACATTACCAAGTAAATCCCATTTATCACAGAATCATAGAATCCTTTAGGTTGGAAGAGACCTTTAAGATCATCAAGTCCAACCATTAAGCCAACACTGCTAAGTGCTCTGCTAAAACAGAATCAGAATCAGAATCTGTCATCATCATTATAACTTTAGCAGCTGCTGCTATTTTACCCATGACATTGAAAGCTGCATGTAAACCAAAATAACATTTCCTTAGTTTTCTCCAGGACTGTGAGAAGAAAAAGCTGAGACCTCTTTTCTCCTTGTACATCTCTCTGTACTACCATAGTTACTAGGAGAGCTACTTATACCTGCCCATAAAGGCACAGGTAAATGTATGCAGAGACATAAACTACAGCTGTGGTTGTGCTTACCCTCAGCAAGGCTGAGCTTCACCTTACCTCACATGGACTCCTGGCTCTGTACCTGGTCAGTGTGTGTGGCAATGACTGCCAAAACCTGCAGCAAAGAATTAGTCCTTACAGGACAACTTCACAGCACTGCTGCCCATCTTTCACTGAAGGACATGACAGCTCCGAGCAGTGATTGTGCCACCTCTTCATCCAAATTTGCCACCTGCATCAAAGCTAGGTCTGCTTTTTGAGGGCAGGCAAAGCAGGCAGTTGTCTAACTACAGCAAGAAAGCAGAGGCAATACTGGCAGTGGGAACATGTAGTTTGCTGCTGTTCATTTCTTATTAGAATTAGTCAACTGGCATGAGCAATTCAGCAGATTACCTGGTACTTCATTGAGAGGTTAGGAAGACAATGAGTAAGAGCTCCTGCAACACTCAGGCATGCAGAGGTTTCAGTGGCAGAGTTCAAGGTCACTTGGGCAGTAGCTGTTGTGGAGAAAGCTGGAGGTGAAGCTCTACACCTCTCCCAACCCCCACCCCATCCCTTGGGAGCTGCTTTTAAACTGAGGTCATACTGCTGGTCCCTGCTTATGCTACACAATGGTTGGCAGCAGCTATATCTGTGGTCTTGTACCACTACTGTGGCCTTGCTGGGGATCAGCCTGACTGCTGTCTCTGGACCTGATCCTGACCTGGACTTGCCATTCCACATTCTGGCTCCTTGCTGGTGTGGCAACCGCTCCCACCTGCCTTTTTGCTATGCTTGGGTAACTTAGGAATCAGCCAGTCCTCCCTGGTCCCTGGCAGATGCAACATGATTTTGTCTCTCTGCCCACACCTCCTTGTCCTGTCAGGACCATAAGGCAGAATGGCAGTGATTCCACTCCTCATTACTAAAAGCAAACTATTGCAATACACAGTTTCTTTCAAAATACTACACAACTGATTTTGTATGTGCATTCAGCAAAATTTCACTGAACAGGAAAAAAAAAAAAAGAGTGGAAGAAGATTTTTTTTGTCCCTGAAAAACACAAATACAATAGAAGAATGCTAGTAAGCATTTCCACTATATATGCTGGGTCCCACTTGGATGTATGCACACCTGCATCCATATGGGAAGGACATACTTTCAGCATAGCTGGGTTAGTGTGGTGATGACAGTTCTCTCAGCTTCAACTCCCAGGCACCTGAAATCCAGTCCTCAGCTACCACCTCATCCCTTTATCCAGGACGAGATATCTAGATCTAGATCTAGATCTAGATAGATATATAGATATATATCTCTCTCTATATATCTAGATATAGATCTAGATATAGAGATAGATCTATAGATAGATATAGATATAGATATAGATAGATATAGATATAGATAGATATAGATATATGCCTTTCTTAGAGCCCTAAGTGCATGAGTGTACCAGGATAAGTGTTTAGGAAGAGGCAAGACCACATGAAAAGAACGGTTGCATCTCCTCCCTGTGGAATTAGGCCAAGGTCACTACATTTCAGTGGGAAAGACAACCAGAAGGTCAGCAAAAGAACCACAAAACCAACCAAAACATGTCAAAAAGGGAAAACTACCCAAGAAAATATTGGGCCATGAAAAGAAAACCATCGTTATGATGAAGAGCTCTTTTCCTCTTACCACCCCAAACACTAGACCCTAGAGGCTTAGTGTTTGCCTCACCATAACACAAACCAGACCCCTGCGCTGGGAGCCCGCGCAGCTGCTGCTCACAGAGGAGCTGGTGACTCAGTGGTGTTCACAAATGCCTATGTCCTGATTATTTTGGAACAAACCAGATACAAAATGCGAACAAAAGCAAACAGTTATCTGACCACAGAAATGATGTTCACAGGAGTATCTTGGGAGCTGTACTGGGAAATGTGGGATACGTGCAGCATTGTCATGGCCCTGCAGCACCAGAGTACTGTGTATGGTTACACCACATGTGCCTCAAATAGTAGGGTGGGTGTACTCCCTGCCCACATGCTGGTTCACCTACATGGCTGCAAGCACAGCAGTTTCAGGAAAGAGGGTTCAGAGTGCAAGTTTAGAGCTCTGGACCCATGGAGGTCCAACTGGGCTAAATCAGTACCAACGCAAGTCCACCAGACAGGTGCGAAAGAATGAGGGCTCACTGCAATGTTTGCCCAGAACCTCATCAGAGCTATCTCCAGCTGCACTGTTTACCCAGAACTATGTCAGAGCTATCTTCAGCTCTATCTGCAGGTAACAAGGGTTATGTTTTACAGAGGAAGACTAAGGAGAACTGCACTGGTCCAGGGGGAATAAAAGAGCTTCCTCTGAAATGCACCAGAATGGTCTTTTCTTTCGTTCTCCAGCCATGACTGAGATTTTCAAGAAAACACTTTCAAGATAGCTCTTTTCCACAACACATTTCCTTGGAAGTAAGTTAAAAAATAAAGCATAAAAAAAGTGTCTAAAAACCCAAAACAGTAAAAAAATGAAACTGGCTGACAGGAATAGTTAAAACATTGTTTCACTTCCAGTTCCATGAGATACTGGTGGTGATGTGGGCACTTATTAGCTTAGTAAGGCAACAGTGCCATTTCCACGCTATGAAATTAGTATCTTTTCTTCCTTTGGTGCAGGAAAACTGTAACTGGCAGATCAGCACAACGTGGGGGTAGAAAAGTGTTCCCTGCTGACTTGGTAAGCCTCAAAACTGCCCATCTGGTGCTTTGAAACCCCATCTTGTCACCATGTCCGGCAGACATGATCCAGCACAGGTCTGGAAGGGAGAACTGTCTGCACGTAAACTACTCTCCCAAGTACCAGGAGCTGCTAATACAGTTCACATGTCTCCTTACCTTGCAAAACTACCAAGTCAACTGAAGCTGAAGTTTAGACTGTTGTTGGCAAAAGGGGAAAGACATAGAATGGACTAGAAAATTTTGGTGGCAGGCCTTCTCTTGAGATCCTCGGGAGTTTGAACTGACTTGTCCGTCCCAGTAAACAGAAGATGGAGAAGCCAGGACTGGGCTGCAGTCACTGAATGCAAACCCTTTTTGCCTGAACGCCAGAAGGCAATGAAGAACATAACACCACTTGAAGAACAACTGTTGAGTGTGTATTAAACTCCACACCCACAGAGTCTTTTTGAGGTAAAACTTGCCTCAAAGGTCTATGTCTATACAGGACTCACTATGGTTTTTTTAACCCTGTCGTACAAGGGTTGAGCATCTCCTGGGGAAAGCTGGGTTAAAAAGACATTTTAATGTTTTATTAACAAGAGTGTGGCCTCCCTGGAACAAGCATTGTGCAAGGGCTAGTATCAGTAGGACATGTTAAAAATTATTTCACGGATGTGGACCTTACAGGTAGTACGAGCTGTCGAGGGCAGAGCTCTCACTCTGTTCTTTTTTTTAACTCTCTCAACTAGAATCAGACGCTCTTTCTCCTCTCCCAGCTCAGAGGAGTTAAGCAGGCTCGTTCCCACCCAGAGATGCAGGAGCCGCTGTGAC
>NW_008598497.1:0-14242 GCF_000691845.1 Merops nubicus
CCCCGCCCGCGGCCGTAGCCGGGTCGGGCCAGCTCCGGGTTAGGCCCTGCCGAAAACACCCCGGTCGCGTGTTGGTACATTAAGGTCCTGGTGTTGCCGTCTCGGCTCTGTAGAAATCGCTTATTGTGCCGTGAGCCGTCCAGACGCGGTTTGGGACATGGAGCCTGTTCTGGTGCCGTTTGAGTGAACTGGGAGAAGCTCCGTCAGGCTCCCCGAGAGCCGAGTTCAGCCTCTCCCGCGTCCTCTGCGGGTCAGCTCGGGAGTCCGTGAAACGCGGGCCCGTGGCTTTAGAATCTCCTGTAATGCCTCGCGACTAAACAATTACCATCAAATGGTGTTGCTGACAGATTAGGGTGGTATGTTGTGTTGTACCCTGCTGTGGTCTTGGAGCAGAGGTGTCCGGCTCAATGTGTCAGTGCTGTCAAGGTAAGGGTTTGGCATTGGGATGCTGTGGATAGCTGGTGTGTTAATTGGATGTTTCTAGGGCCTCTGCCCAGCTAAATGTGCGTGTTGCTAATGTCCTGGAAGGAGACATTTTAAGAAATCAAGTGTATAAAAGCAGACTATGTTGTAGACTATTTTTCAGAAGCTTTGTAGGAGTGATCTTGTAGTGAGATTAAGGTTTATGTAAGAAATAAAGTTCTCATTTTGAGCTCTCCACCTTGCAGGCTGCAGAAGATGTCAATGTTACTTTTGAAGATCAGCAGAAAATTAACAAGTTTGCAAGAAACACTAGCAGGATCACAGAGCTGAAAGAAGAAATAGAAGTGAAAAAGGTATATTTGCTTCAAATATCACTTCCTTGCCCTAATTAATTTTCAGCTGTAACACGGAAAATGGGGGTTGTAGATTACTGTAAGTAATCCTTTGATTCTTGTAAGGGTTTTCTGTTACTTTGTAAATATCCAGAGAATAGTAAAATAGAAAAAGGAAATCCTGAGAAATAGACTACTAGTATATTTCTGCATGTGGCTCTTAGAACTCCTTAGTTGTCACATGCAAAGCATTGTGTCTGTATAGTGACTTTTAGGAGGGTTCTTAAAATTTCCTGCCTGAGATTGTTAATATTTATTTTTTTTCTTGAACCAGTAAAGTAGTTGTTTGTTACATGCTTCTTTCAATGTCTTCACAGTGGTTGTCATTATGAGCACAGAGGCTTTCTTCTGCTGGGCTGAAAAGGATACATTATTCTGATTTTCTTTTTTGGTGTTCATTCACTTTCTGTCAGCACCAGTGGTGGCATTTCAACAGAAGCCTCACTGAGTTTTGAAAAAATACTAGCACTGTCACAGAATGTGTCCCATAATTACTTTGCCTGACACATAAACATAAAAAGGCAGCATTTTTACAGTGTATGTTCCATTGATGGCTTAAGGTGCTTAAGCAGTCCTAGTTTTGCAATAAGGTAATTAACATTTGCAATCCTACTTATTTTTTTTTTGTTCTCCAGCTAAATTAGAAAATTCTTGTGTAAGAGCATGTGAAATAATAGTGAAATGTAAATCTGCTGTGTTTCCCTTGTCTAGACAGTTAATTGTCCTGTTAACTGACACAGATAATGGGTATTAACTAGGAATTTCTACTGGTACAGCTCCACTGAATTCAATCCTAATGCTAAATTACAGCTCTGTAACTGTTCTATGAAACATGTTGATATCATCCTGGAGAGTGGGATTTGTTGCTCAAATTGCAGCCTCACTGGGTTCATTATTCAACTGATAGCATGACCATGTACCCATTGAAGAAATTTACCTAGTATAAAGGGAGTGCCTTTCTTATGTCTTGATAAATAGAAACAACTTCAGAATTTGGAGGATGCTTGTGATGACATCATGATGCTTGATGATGGTGATTCACTTCTCATACCCTACCAAATTGGAGATGTCTTCATTAGTCATTCCCAAGACGAGACACAAGAGATGCTGGAGGAGGCAAAGGTTGGTCAGGGAGAAGGGAGCTCCTTTACTCTACTGGCAGCTACAGTGTGATGAGCAATCGAATAGGATGGTCGGTTCATCCTCTGAACCTTTTACTTCCTACAGTTCACGTTTGGTTTTTGATTTGAGGAGGGGGGTGTTCACACCTGGTAAGTCATACCTGAGATGTCACTGTACAAAGTTATCCTAGTCTGGCCCCATAGCTCCTCTTATGGCCTGACTTGGCCAGAATTTGGCTAAGGGGGACCTCTATTTTTTATAAGTTGCTGACAAACATGACTCAATTTGTTTTACATAACTGATGGATATTTTTTTCTTTTTCAGAAAAGTTTACAAGAAGAAATTGAAGCACTAGAATCCCAAGTGGAATCAATTCAGAGGGTGTTATCTGACTTGAAAGTTCAGCTCTATGCAAAGTTTGGAAATAACATAAACCTTGAGGCTGAGGACAGTTAGAGGTGTTCTAAACATATCATACAACTTTTCCTTGGTTTATTGACTATTTTGATAACATTGTTCCAATTACATTTAAAAAAAAAAATCCAACGCTTTTTCTTTTACTTTCCTGTTTTGGGTTCCCACCTATTTAATGAGAGCTTTCTTATTTGGGGTATTGTAGTTATTTATTTGTTCAGGAAAGCATTAGCTTCATACTGTTGGTAAAGCATCAATTTGGAATATTTGCATTGTTTATTAAAGTAATAAAATCAGGCACATCTTGTAACCAAGTTTCCTTGGTCTTGTTTTCCACTCATAAAAATACTTAAGTATAAAAACAATAGAAATGAGGAAAATTTGACTTGGAATGTGATGGCTGTTTGATAAAAGTTTCTCTGTAATATCAAGGGCATGCCTCAGCTTTAATGCTACTTAGCTGGTTTTAGGAGCCCTCCTAGAAATACTAAATCTGTCCTTTGTCTTTTAATCTTACTCTGACAGCATAAGCACTGTTAGCTCAGAGCACAACATGGTGACAGGTTGAGAGGGGAGAAAGGAGAGCTCTTTAATGCTCATGTGGGTATTGAAGAAAAGCTTTTGGAGACACAGTCATATTCAGTTGTTTGCTACTTTGTATGTGGGAATCACAAAAGATGCTGTAAGTCAGAGTGGTGAGTCTTAGTTTCCAATTTTCCCAAAGAATTGTTTTCTAAATCCATAATTAGATACTAAATGAATGTCAGGATTGTTCATGGATGATGTTGCTGTGTTAGCATCAATCCCTGGAACTATGCCTCTATCACTACATGGAGTTGAGTGTAATTTTTAAATGTCTTAATTTGCTGTCTCCTTACATCCTTAGAAAAATGATGTACACTCTCACTGTAAATCTGCTTTTTGACTTCTGCCAGCTTTGATGAATATATTTTTCCATGGCAATACCTGCTTATTATGACTTTGTTTTTTAAAATGGAATCTTAGCATACATAAATCCATCTTTTTAAGCTATTTTCCTGAACAGAGAATTCAGTTGGCCAAATATTAATCTAAAGTAATTGTTCTTAATATAAACAATCAGTATGAGAGGAGTGTATTTTTATAAAGTGATTAATACCTACCTATCCTGTGTCAGTTGTGTAGCACCTTTTCTTCAAACAGTGTGAATGTAGAGGGGGGAAAAAAACCCATCTGGTTTCTCTCTGCTATCTGAAGTAGTTTTAATAAGGTAGTGATACTGAACTTCATCTTCAGTACACCTGAGCAGGATTTCACCAGTGCATTTTTACTCATAAATTACAACATTGTAACTTTTGGAGTTGTTTATGTAAGTTTATTAACACTGTAGATAAGGTTTAGCATGGCCACAAGACTGTCTTAGACAGTGAAGATCTAATATCTCACCACAAGCATTGTATGTATATAACTGTACAGATTTTTTTAATTGTGTTTTTCCAAGTGGTTGTGGTTCTAATTCAAGCTTATGGCTCAGGAAAGAGTTCAAGCTTTTCCTTACTTCCTGAGTGAATGCTTCAGCTACTTTAGGTAAAATGTGGATATGGTATCCATGGCAACTCTCCTGATTTATCTGCCAGCCAGTGCTTGTAGCAAATCAAGTGTGTTGGGCCTTCAGGAAGATAGAGGTGTTTCTTTATGTGATTTTTTTGAACCCTCCATAGAATTTTCTGTGTTAGGCAGATGTTTCTGTGTGAGGCAACTACTTAAAGCAGTTCTGGCTTGACCCAGAATTGTTCTTTTAGGCACTAAGAGGAGAAGAAGGTGGCCAGTTACTTGATAGCGGCTGATATAAATATTATGGACTTACCTGACTCAGCTCTGCCTTATCCTGTTTTATTAGATACAGCTCTTAGTCCCAAATTGTCTGAGAGCAAGGTTAGGAGGTGCTGGTGTCTTGGGTTTTTTCTAAATAGCCACACCATTTGTTTGGGTATGTTAAAGTAAAGCATCCAATGCACTTGGCTTTGTAATTATAAAGCAAAGAAAAAGAGACTTCTTTTTCCAGGTGAAAACGGAGCTAGTGATGGTCTGACCTGTAGTGAGAAGCATCCAGCAGATGGCATCAAAGAACTGGGAAACCCATTTCACAGCAAGCCCATGCCCAAGCTGTGAGTGCCAGTGCTGATTTTAGGAAGGTGAAGCTTTGACTGCAGTGATCACATTCTCATTAATTGGTTGGTAACACTTTAAAATTCACTCCTAAGTGACTGCTGTGCCCGCTCTGCTGTTCTGACCACATTCACAGCAGTGCAGGCTGCAGGTATTTGAAATGATTGTGGATTCCAGATAGGTGGTAATGTGGCTATGACTGCAGTCTGGAGAAGGTGGCAGTTGGTAAGCTTTACCTGTGAGTCCAGCAGCACCTCTAGAGTCAATGGGGACCTGAGTTCAGTGAAGGACCCAGTGGGAGAACGCTGGCAAGGTGTGGAGAGCTTGCATCTTCTCTGCTGTTCTGTGGTATCCTAGAAGTGGAATTCTCCATACTACAGGGAGAAGGCTATTTGGAGTGTTCTTGTGAATATCAAAGGTCTTTCCTCTCTGGTGTTGGACTTCAGTCCTTGGGGGTTTGTTTTGTGAACCCACACCCTTATTTTCTTTCTTTTTTTTCTGTTTATGATGTTGATATATTTTAGGCCATTTCACTAGGCCTTCTTGCACTGCTAGAGTTTAGGGGTTTTATGTGCATGATGTATCTTCCTTGTTTGCTTGGTCCTTACTGCAAACTGTGTGTCCATGCAGCCTCAAATATAGGTGCCTTTTTGCACATGTAATGTCCAGTTTCCTCTTATGGTTTGGGTAATGGTTTGTGAGTCAGGCAAGTAATTAGCTAACAAACTTTCCCAGATTAGTCTCTGGATTTTTGCAGTTTACAGAGCTACTGTCCCAGGTATTTGATATCAAATATAATTTGATATTTTTATATGCATAAAATAGAACATAGAGGAAACTCATTCATAAGTGTCACCGTAGAAGTTGATTTGTGGATCATCTGTCAGTTGCTTAAAAGTCTAGAAGATGGAGTCCTAGCTTTTTTCCTTTGAATAAACTTCCTCCTCCCTAGTGAATATATGCAATTGTTTTTCAGTTGCCATTTGTTCTCTTTAGCTGCCTGCATTGCCTAAGTATTTTTTGTTTTGGTAGACTGGAAATTTCTGTTATTTCTAGCAATGTTTGCCTTACAGTTACCTTGTTCAAATAGTTTAAATCCGTGGGAAAAAAAAACCAACCCTGATCTCTGTACATGGCATGAATCATTTAGCTGCACTTGACAATATAAATTTTTAATATTGTTGTCAGGATGCAAGCAGTTTACTTTAGTTCTCTGTATTGTCAAGAGAGGGACTTTGGTAAAGCACTTGGAAGATGAAATGTACCATAAAAGTGTTAGATTAAAATAATACTTACGGGCTTCATTTAGAGCTTTGGGCCAATGATCTTTAGTGATTGAACTGGTTATTTGGCTCCATTTGTGTAGTAAAATACAGTTGCCATTCTGCTTTTGTTCTGCAAGTCAGAGAGCCCCCAGTGACTGGTTTCTCACTTGGCTGCAGCAGTTAAAGCAGGTGAACTGGCAAAACTGCAGGCAGAGAAATACAGCTCATTTCAGTGCCCAGTGTCAGGGAGCCTGAACCATGCCAGTTTTCAAAGTAGCCTGCAAAAAAACTCTATAAAACGTTATAGGACACCATTATTATACTTACTGTATTTTCAGGGGCTTATTTGTGATTCTGTATCTTGTGTGCTGATATAAAAATGTTTTCCACATGATGTTCTCTAGCATAATCTTCTCCAGTGGAACCTTCATGGTTGCTCGCTGCTTTTGTTTAGAAGATCCTCAGATACCATTACACTCCATCATGCAAATATGGCTGATAATTATTCAATAATTACAGGAAGTGGTGTGTAACCAAAGTACAAATAATTTTGTGGTGTGAAAATCGCTACAAAGAGATTGGATGCTGAATACTAAAGCTATATTTTCTGTAGGAGCAACAGAATGTAGTGGTTTGGTTTGCATGAGTCAGTGGTTCAGATAATTTATCCAATGTTATTCTAATAGTCTGATTCATGAAAAAGCAAAAAAGGTGGATGTATTTAGGCATGATAAGGCTTGACACATTATTAACAAGCAAGTATGCCCTTTTATTGATTGTATGAGTCATACAGAAAACCAAATTATTTTGTAATTAAATGTTAGCCGCTGATGAAACTGCACAGAACACAGTGCACCAAACAAGCATAAATGGCTGGGAAGGATTTCCCTCCAGAGATGAAACAGGTTTCTTTTAAGGGGGACTCCATCTATCTGTCAAAGAGACATAATAAAACCATCAGCCATTTATTGCAGATTTACAAAATTCTTTTGCTTGCTGTTGCTCTCCAAAGCTGCTTAGTACACTGCGACTTTGATCTCAGTTTATAAACTGAGGTATCATTAGGTGGCCCTCTGTACTCATGGCAGAAACCCCCCCCACCTGTGGACACCGAGTGGTGGGGTGCAGGGTTCTGGTGCAAGTTCACCAAAGGATTGCTTCAGGAAGACCACTGTGGTCTGGCATTGTTACCACTTGTACTGGGGAGGGGAGAGGCAGAATGTACTTGATGTGGAAATACAGGCTTGGCCAGTACTATACCTGGCCATTTCCTTAAGCTATTAGGAAAATGTCAACACAGCCCAGCACAAGTGAGGAAAAACTTTGGTCAGTGAGAGGCTGTCAAGCTTTACCCCATCAAGAATGATACAGAAGTTGTTGTTAGATTTAGATTATTTTTTTGCCGTGTTAACTGTAGCTAACAGGATTGTTTGTACTAGACTTGCAGTGCTCTGGTACAAAGTTACAACTTTTTTAAAGAAACTATATTTACAGTTGAAATTTGTACTGTTTGTTAAGTACTTGGATAGAAGTATGAATTAAACCAGACTTGCTGGTGAGCATTAGTCATTGAACAACACCTCATAGCACAGCAGTATAAAACCTTGACTGCCTTTGGGTACACAATAGCAGTAAATCAGCTCAGATAAAAATTATTAATCTTGGCGCCCATTCCTAAGGATTGATGGCAACTCTACACCCAAGACTGCTTTTTGTTATTTTCCCCCAAAGTGTTAATAAAACTTCCAGTTTCATTTCTGTTGTGAAAGCTCTTTTTTTCCCTAGTTGCTTAATATTGCTGTTAAAAGTTCTTCCATAAAAACTTTGGTTTGCTTTTGAAAATATCTCCCAGCAGCGGTGTTAGATGTGTCTGTGCTCTCAAACAGCCTCTGAGGAGTTGTTTAAACTTAAGACTCGTCTCACCTCTGTAGGGGTTAGAGAAGTGTTCGTATGTTTTTCATGCATGTGCTACCTAAGACAACATTAGGGTAAGTTCTTGAAAAGAAGAGCAATGGGTGTTTGAGATGTTCAGGACAGCATTTATAGTAGTTGATTTTGATGAGGGAAGTAAGGATTATGTCAGCCAGAGATGAAAGTCCTGGCAGCTCCCATGCTGCTTAAATAGATAGCTGTGTTAAACCTCCTGTAAAAATGTTCCCCAACTATTTTACTTTCTTTTTTTCTTTTGAGGTGCTAATTCAAGTATCACATTAAGCGTGACAGTACATTTTTACCCCTCCTTGGCTCATACAATTTTTTATGTAAAAGAAAAAGCAATTAGAGGAGGTAAGAACTGTAAACAGATAGATGGTTGGGTAGGTTAATACAAACATCTCCCTTGAAATCAGTATTTGAAGTTGTGCATAGTCCTTGCTGTATCTGTAATTATTATACAGGTAGATAGACAAATCAGCAAACTGGTCATTTCATGTTTGTGTCCAGGACCCTTCATGAAGGCAGGCCTCTTTAAACTGCAGCATTTCTTGTGCCTCCTTCTCTGCTCCCCAGCACCTTTTCCCACTGCCATAGAGGGTAAATCAAGTAGACTTATTGAAGCCTTACATGTAGACTATCTAAACAGATGGGACTGTGCTGGCACACGGTGCACTTCCCAGGAGATGTTGCTACAGTGCATATGCAGACAAATATAACCATTAAGAATTACTATTTATTTTTAAAGAAGGAGCAAAACAGACTTCACTGTAGAAGAGTTTTGGCCATGATTATACATTTTATTAATGTCATGGTCTTTGATTTTTACAAAAGTGGTAGCAAAATTAACTAGAATTTTACTAGATTATTTGCTCTACAACATTTGATGGAGGTGTAGTTGAGGATGTTTTTCATTTTGTTCTCTTCACCCTCCAGGTTTGGACATCAGTGGTACAGATAGCTGTGTAACTGCAGGCGTTTACTGTGACTTCACTGTTGCAGAGGTTTTGCAGTTATTCTGTTTCAGATTATCCTCCTGCCAGTTCATTCCTCTGTGATGCAGCCATCGAGGAGATAGTGGTACTTGTTAATGGCCAAAGAGTGCATTGTAGCACTTGTTTGCCTGTACAGCAACCTGTGGCACCTCATTATTGCAGGTACAAAGTACTATGGGGTGAAGAATTGGATGCGTGATACTCCATAGACAAGTGTGGGTTGCTTGGTTTTGGGTTTCTTGTTTTCAAAATACAAGTTTATAGTCAGCTTTGCACTGGATACAGTAGTTGTCAGACCACAATAAAGTTCAGAACCCCCAATATTTTAGATCTATGATAGTTATTTTCTACTGTGGTAGCCACCTTTATCTCAAATCAGACATGGAAACTACTTTTAATGGTCACCAACCAATACTTTGCATTTCAGCCACGTGTACTGTAAGTGACACTTAGCTTGTGCTTTGCATTTTTTTATTTTTACATTTGTATGCTTTTGTTTGCCACACAACAGACTGCTAAGTAGCTGTATGATTTATAGTGCTGTTTGGTGACATCAGCACAAGAATTACACAGCAGGTTGACTTATTTATTGTCACTGGCTAGAACTTCTTGACACATACTTTTATTGCCATTATATTTGATATGATAAGCATCTAATAAAATTGCATTTCATTTTATATCAAAGCAAAGATTTATTTAATATCATGAAGTTTCAACAGCTGCCTGTTGCTATGACAACATGCAGTAACTTTGTGGTTAGTGCAGGAATTATCTCAAGAATTTCTTGAGTTTCACGTCTGTTATGAAGAGCTTGCAGAGCTTTCCTTATACTAAACAGGACACGTGAGAAAGATCACAGGCTCCTTCCCTCTGCTCCTTAAACTGGTTTAGATTCCCTCTTATTTCAAAGGTGAAGTTCTTCTTGATGTCAAAGTTGATACAAAAGTTAGGAATTTTTTCAGAATAATTTGTCAGTAACCTTTATTCATTTGTCCTTTGGACTGCAATGGAGACTACAAAGTTTGTGTTTTATTCCACGGTAGTTTTGATGCATTGATAACAAGCTCTGGATCAGCATAAGCTGTAGTTCACACACTTCCTAGCATGCTGAAAAATTTACTTTTAGCCTCTTACTTTTCTCTGTTTAAATGGTGATCTGTACCTTCAAGTTGAAATGTTTTTATTTCAATTAATGGAGATGTATAGATGCTAAGGTAACAAACATGATTGGAAAACCAAATTAATAATACAATTAAAAAAATATAAAATGAAAAATGATTAATTCTTACCCAAAAGAAATCAATTCCCCTTAACCATAATGCATTCTGAAAGGAGCAAATAAGAAAGATTCTCTATAAATGTAACTTTTCTAAAAAGCCTCAGCTATTTCCAGGGACTACCCCTTCATTAATCTGTATGTCTAAGTTTATTCTGTCCTCTTTTTCAAATAAGGCCACTAAATTGGTTGCTATGCATCAGTGTGCCACTTACACCTAGCTGAATCATATGAAGCAAATTGTGTCACATTCTGTTAATCATCACAGTGAAAGGAAGAAGTTCTAGTTCAGCTTTGAAAATGCTGCTGTCTTGGTGTTTCGGTTGTGAAATAGAACTGAATTAATGAGCTATAGTAGTCTGTATAATTATACAGGAACAATTTATTTAAGGCACAAAGCAAACATGGAAATTTGCAACAACTTTGAGAATTATTTCCGTTTCACAGCTGTTATGGTTCATTTGGAAGCAATGGAGTAAGAAAGACCTAAGAACCACCTTACAGCTTGCTGTGAAGAGGTGGCACCAGCAACATTTGAAATGTCTATACTATATTTTACAGAGAGCAGAAGTGCAGTAGGGTTTTCTGGCCACAGTGCATTAGTGAGTTCCATTCCAGCTTTTTCTAAAAGGGGTTCTGAGCACACATGGAAAAACAGATAAGCTTCATTTTTATTTACACTTGTGCAGAGTTCCTCAATTCATTGCTGTTACATTTGTACAAAATCACTGTGTGGAATTAGGGGTGGAAACACAATGAGAAATTAAGTTTCATTTTTGTTTCCTGTGTAGTCTGTTGGTTTTTTTTTATTAGCACCTTCATCAAAAGTCCTTGAATTTCACAGCTTTCGGACTTTCTTCCACGTAAAGCAAGCTGTGGCATGCCCTCTAAATTCTTTTACCTTGATGTGGAATTTTACAGACTTTATAAAGAACCTTATGATTGTAGTTTGGAACAAGAAGAGATGATATGTTCAGCCTTCTTTTATGACTGAAACAGCTTTAATGCTGATTTTGACCATTACAGGAACAGCAGCGCGGAGGCAGGAGAATCCTCAACAATCTGCTCCCTTGTCCCCATGGTTAACATTTCAGTTTTGTTGAAGAATTAGAGTTGGCTCTTGTCTGCTAGACCATTACTGAGTGCCCCAGACACATTAGGCTAGAGGAAGGAAGTGAATTAAACAAATTTTACCACTATCTATAAATGTGAATGTAAGACCACACATGCAAAAATCTCTGTCTTGGTAGGAGCCAATGTCCTCAGCTAAAAGTCTGCAAAAGTTGGATGTGGTTAAGTAAATAGTTTGCTTTTTTTCTAGACTGTAATAAAACGAACTCAAAAACAGTACCAAAGCCTGTGAGAAGTATTGATTTAGAAAAAAACAGTAATTGGTCTTATCTCTTAGGAGAACAGGAAAAAGCAGAAATTGAAAAAAGGGACAGGCATATATTTTTTTTAATGTCTCTGCAATATAATTTTCATGATGATTATTTTTCACAAATGGAAAATCAGAGAAAGCATGTGTCATTGCATATAGTTTTTTCTTCCCTGTGGCTTAAAAAGGGGTACAGTCTGTAGGCAAGGCAGCATTACTGTAAGAAGAAAGGACACAGACATTTTATAAAGAATAATGAGATGAAAAATACAATAAAGCCTACAACTGCTCCTTCCTTGATTATTGATATTGAGCTTTATTAGAGCATTTAAAAGCCTGAAGAGATTGTAGTCACAGTACTGGCTACCATGGAAATGCAACTTCAAATGATAAACCCTTAGAGTGACACCAGTATTTCAGAGACTATCACAAGTAATTATTCAGGTGAATAATTGATTTGGGTTTTTTTTTTAGCTCTTTGGAATTGATTTCTTTATTCTTCCCCACCCCTTTTTATCCTGCCTTTTAAAAAGAGCTAATCTTATTTCATCTCTGTCATCTGTGAAGCAGGTATTTGGAATGCTTATCTCAGCTTCCCAAAGCAGTGATTGCAGCTAAAACCACACCTACCCTAGTGTCGGGAAAGTGTTAAAACAGAAAGGCATGATTGTATCTCAGTCCCTAAGGAGAGGAAGGTTCTTTGCTCTAACAGTGTGAGTGGCACAGAGCCAGACAGCTGTGATGTCCAGTCTTTTGTAGCTAAAGACAAAGTGTATGTAATTGTCCTGGTTTCAACTAGCCATATGTCTGAACAGAGAAAAGCTGGATTTTGACATGAAAATATACATGAAAGTGTATTTGGGAGAGCTGGAGGTTTGGATGCTTGGTTTTTAGCCAAAGCCTGCTAGGTACAACAGTCATTAAAAGAGGAAGAAAGGTAAAGACATGCTGACATTTATACACTAATCCTCTGTGTTTACTTTTCAAAGGCAGTTCAAAATGTGTTACATGTTATGTGAACTAGTTCAGATAAGTTGGAGGTGGACAAGTATTGAGGCATGCAGAGCATACCCTTCTGAGTACAATGAAGTTTATAAACTGAGAAAAGTTTAAGCTCTGTAATCCTGCTGGCCTTCTTTTAGAGGCTGCATCTGTTATTCTAATATAATAATAAAAATAATCTATCTTTTGCATAAATATCCAATCAATGCTACAAGCATTGTTAAAATGAAGTATTTACACTCTGTCACAGCAACTGTCAAAGTATTTTGTCAAGCTACATACTAATATTCTCCAAATCTAGAATTAGTAAGGAAAAAGTAATTTTTAGGCCAGAATTGTAGTTAAGTAGAGGAAAAAAAAAAAATAATCTAAATCCATTGGAGGTATGTATTTTACAGTAATTTCATCTGGTAACTTAGAATTGAAATCCATGAATTTAAGTGGAAGGGATAAATTTTACTGAAGGGACTTTCCTTCTTTTATTAAACACAGTCTGCTTTCAGATTGTATGAAGGTGGGGCTGAGAATTCACCATCGTACAGAATTTGGAAAATTAAATTATGCTGTCCTGGTTCCGTGTAAAAAGGGGTTCAGGGCAGGACCCACATGGAACAGAACTGTGTACTCGCCCCTCCCCCCACTGAGAGAGAGAGAGAGACTTTTGAAAAAAAATGAAGTATATTGTTTAACAAGGAACAGAAACTGAAAAAAGGAGGTAAGGAAAATAATATATACAAAGATTAGGGGAAAAATACAAAAAATAAAATATACAAAACCCTCAGAAATGGTTCCAGGGTCCCACAGAGTGAAAGGACAACCTCCCTCTCTGAGCTCCAAGGCAGGAGTGAAATTAGAAACCACTCCCTGCCTCTTATCAGAGTGTGTGTGGGAAGGGGAGGGAATACAATGGTTCACCCCCACCCGGGGTCCTCCCAGTTGCTGGAAGGTCACGCCCCCATTCCAAGCCTCAAACCACAACATATGCAAATGAAAATAGTAATAAAAAGACTCCTCCATTGCCAATGCAATGAAACCAAGACTTGAAACACAGATGATACATCAAGCTCCTTGAAGTCTGTTTTATGTCCTTAGCAGAGGATGAATTCCAGCCATTTAACCTGCAGCAGAGACACATGTCCAATCAGCAAGAGTTTTGTCTGACATGTACTGACATAACTTTCTGGACAGTTTACCCACAGAGAATTCAAAAATGTTGCACTCTTGGCACACAAAGTTGTTTTGGTATATTCACATTGGCCATTTCAACCGAGACTACAGAGGATGACAGGAAACTTTAACTTAGCTCTTCAGCTATGGGAAATACAGAAATACACACTGTTTTGATAAGGTGTCTCCTTACAATTGACACAGATGAAGAAAAGCAACCCTGTGCAAAGAGTTGCTAGAGCTGAGTAAGTAGTCCATGATGAGCAGTTTATTCAAACGTGTCGTTTCCCATTCTGTTTGCAAATTGGCCACAAAGAGTGACTTATGTGATCAATTAGTCAGGAAATTAACTAAATAATTATTGGTCTCTAATGCTGTCATGTCAGGTATATTAAAAATTTGAGAGATTTATAAAGCAACAAGTTTAATAGGACACAAATATCATGGTGTGGATATTGTTTGAATGCTAGGGACATGGTTTAGTGGCAGACTTGGCAGTGGTGGGTTAACCGTTGCATTTGATAATTTAAAGGTCTTTTCCAACCTAAACAATTCTATGATTCTGCCATTAAAGTTGATTCAAGTCAGGCTTTTAGTTAAAATGACTTTACTTTTTCATCTGACATTTGATTTTTCATGGAATCATAGAATGTTTGGGCAGGAAGGGACCTCCAAAGGTCATCTAGTCCCACCCTCCCACAATAAACAGGGACATCTCTAACTAGATC
>NW_008598498.1:0-4652 GCF_000691845.1 Merops nubicus
CCCCCCCCATCATTAAAGATAATCTATGTGGCGAGAAATGCAAAAGACTGCCTGGTGTCATACTACCATTTCCATAGAATGAATAAAGGATTGCCTGATCCAGGAACCTGGGAGGAGTTCATGGAGAAATTCATGAGTGGAAAAGGTAATGAACTGCCACCAGTTGTATAAGAGATTTTGTTAGTTTAAAAAATGCATGACACTGATTTATTTATTTCAGCTGTGGTATGAAATCCAGTTCTGACACTCTACAGGAGGGTATCTATTGAAGGTGTGTCAGTAGCAATTTATCTTCATTCATGGATTTTTATTAATTGATTCTATCTTTGCATTCTCATTTGGGGGACCATGAGGGGTGGAGGGAGCTACTATTTATTCTAGTAACATTCAGAAACGTATGTAACATTTTTCAGGCTTTCTCTCTACTCTGAATTTAAAAGAAACCTGCTTGGAAGACAGTTGGGAAGGAACAGCAATTTAATTGGGTTTACTCTATCTACATATTCAAGAAACCAAGATTTAAATTTGTGTGGAAGTGTGTTGCATGCATTTAAATTAAGGGAGTCTTTACACCTAAATTCATCTGTATAAAAATCAGGCATCTAAACAAAGCCAGTTATCTAACTAAAGACACTCAACCCCAGAAGCTGATTCTTCCCTTTCTGAAAAAGGTACTCATATCCAAGAAAGAAAACTTGCTCAGGTGGATGGATCTCTGCAGTTTTGGTCAGTAAAGCTTCCATAAGTCCTTTATAATTTTTGTCACTATGCAGGTCTAGAAACACCAGTGTCTGGATCAGCAGGAGAGTCTCATGTCTAAAGGAAACCTTGTGTCATCTTGATGGTTGCTGGAGAGAAACAGGCACTTCTGATGCTGTACCAAACATTTAAAACAGAGCATCCCAGAATATTGCAAGCTGGAAGGGACCATTGGTGTCCATCTGATCTAGGGCAGGGCCAGTTAGGACAGCTCTTGCCCAGCTGATCAGAGGAATCACTCTGGAAATGTCTGCTTCTCTCCATAAGAACCATAATGAACCATAAAGGCAGCCTTGATTTTTCATTCAGGGGTACACATTCACATTTGTTGCCCTCTAAAGTTCCATGTGAATCCTGCTCTGAGCACCCATGTGCCTGGGGGATTAATAGAACAAAAGCTGTCATGAGCCCAGAGCACAGCAGTCATGGCCCCAGTGATTCAAAACCATCTAGGAAATGCTCAGACACTGGTTATGAGGGAAACATGAGTGCCACAGATACCTGGAAACAGCTTGGACATTTATAGCTGCTGCTGATGTTACTCCTTTTGCAGTGCTCTGGGGTTCCTGGTATGACCATGTAAAAGGATGGTGGAAGGCAAAAGATAAGCACCGTATTCTCTACCTCTTCTATGAAGATATGAAGGAGGTAAAAAGCTGAATATATGTTTATAGAGCTCTGAAATATCAAAATCCAGTTGATACTACCTACAATCAACAGTTTCCTATCGTAATGCCAGCTGTATCAGTAAATCTTCAGATAACCTGATCATCTCACCCTGACAATAACTGCAGCTTTAACACGAGGTTTGATTTATTTTTGCTTTTACTGACTCTGTATCTTACACCATGTTACTCTCTCTGCAGAATCCAAAGAAAGAAATTCAGAAGATTCTGAAATTCCTGGAGAAGGATGTCAACCAGGTGGTTCTAGACAAGATACTCCGCCACACCTCATTTGAAATGATGAAGGAAAATCCCATGGCAAACTACACTAAGGAGTTTCAAGAAATAATGGATCACTCCGTTTCCCCATTCATGAGAAAAGGTACTGAGGTTTGCTACTGGCATCAATTCTGTCTTCCTGGTTGTGATTCTGTTTTTAAATGAGGCTTGAAGTACAAGCATCTAGTGAGCCATGACTAATGGGCTCTAGGAAATAACGGTAAATTAATCTTTTTTTCTTTGTTTGTTTTTTTTGCTTTGCTGTTTCTTAGGGTCTGTTGGGGACTGGAAGAATCATTTCACTGTGGCACAGAATAAGAAATTTGATGAGGATTATAAGAAGAAAATGTCTGATACCTCTCTTGTTTTCCGCACAGAACTGTGATTATTAGCAGTGGGAGTAATTCTCAATGATCTTCAGCCTTTTCCATTTTATGTATTTTGCTTTTCCTTCACAAAATGCCTGTGTCCCTAAGATTTCAATACCTCTCTTTCACACACCACTGATTTTTCATTATTGTGAGAGTATCCAAATTATGTGGAATTTCAGGCTGGTCTCCCTGAAGAAAATCTCACTTCTCATTCACCCCTCCCACAGCAACCTTCAGCATTAACAAAAATATTTCAGTCATGCTCTGAGTTTTTATGTTTGTAAAACTGCAGTGGATATCACTTGCACTTTCAAATCAACCTCTAACATAAATTAGAATCCAATAGGAAAAAAGCTGCTAAAAGAGGGCATCAGGTGTGGGCATTATATGTTATTCATATGTTGTATGACTATTAATCAAGAAATAACAATAAAAAATTTTAAAGGTGGTCAAGTATAAACAGAGCAACACAAGTGCACAAAGTAGAATCATTTTCTCTCATTTTAAATGCCATTGAGCTGAAAGCAATTAAAGGGATTCGGAGCCTATTTACTTATAGACAACTATTACCAAACCAATTTTGGTTTTAAAGTGCCACCATAGAGCTTGGCACTCAAAGAAGGCCCCAAAAGGTTCCTGCTTAAGTGGGTTTGCACTCTGGCTGTCAGAGGGAAAACATCACAGATAACTGCAGCTGGAGGAAAATATTGTCTTAGCCTCATTTAGTCTGGTTTAGCGTGAAAAATGTTTGCTAAATGGAGGTATTTTATCTTTGGCCTGTGAAGAGTTTATTAAGAAGGATTTATTAAGATTTAATCCAAATATCTAAAATTAATGCAGTTCTTTCAAGGGCATTATTATCTTTCATCAAGTTTGAAAACAAACAAAAAGCTTCCTGTTAAATGTACAAGTTACATTTCCAGTCCCTGGCTCACTGAGTTTCCCCCAGAATGCAGGAGACACTGAAAGCAGACACACACATTTGCTACTCTAAGTGCAAACTTAGGTAACTGAAGGGCTTTAGGTCAGCAGAGATTCCTGCCACAAATAAAGGATGTCTCAGTAAATTGACAACCTGAGAGAAAAGTCATTTGGCAGAGGTGCTGCTGCTCTTCATCACAGAAAGGCTGAATATCAGCCTGGGGAGTTTTCTGCTACTTGTTTGGGTTTTGTTTATGATTAACTTTGATTTGCTATCTTACTATTGCCAGCACGAGGAAAAGGCGTTGCCTGCTCTCTGGCATATTTCCATCCTCTTGGTTGCTCCATGAAACTACATGAGTCAGCTCAGTTTGTCAATCTAATCCCCACTCAGTGTCATAAGAGCCATCAGGAAATGGAAAACATGCTTAACTCAGTAGCTTGGTGACATTTCATGAGCAGTGCTGTACAAAAGGTCGCATAGGTGACCTGTTTGTTCCTCCTTTGAAACCTCTGAATCTATTAGAAGTGCAAAATGCTGACAGTGGCTGAAGCCTGGTCTGAGAGGGATCTGCACAGCCACTGCAAGGACAGAGGCAGTGTATAATAAGGGGCTTGTATCACCTTGGGGAAGTCACCTCTGCTCTCAGTGCCTTGGGTAACTCCACCCAGCAGCAAGTCAGCTGCTCTGAAAAACAGATAAAAAGTAACACAGGTCAGAGTGCAGTCCCAGAAAAAAAAAAAAAAAAAAGGGGGTTAAAAAAACACTGGATTTATGTTTACATAAAAACTGCCTTTTTTATCCTATTAGTATTACCATTATATATATTCAGGGACAGAAATGTTTACATACCGACATGAGGTGCTAAGAGGTTTAATTTATTTTTGCATGAGATACTGTAAATCAGTGAGCACCTGCAGAAGGAGATTGCACATGTCCAGCTAAATTATTTCAAATCCATTTAAACTATTGGCAAGCTTCTGGTGCAAAGGAGTGACTCTGTTTACTCTGGTGATAGAGCTCTGTACAAAGCTCTATCAGACACATGCCCTGACTACCATTCGCAAAATAGCATGGAAGAACCATCAAGCTTCAAAAACTTTAAGAGACAAAGAAGGAAGCTATCTTCTTAGGTAGCATTCAGAGACAGACACTGGTTTCCTTTCCACTAATTTTACTACAGAGGAGCTGTGTCATGCTTGAATTCAAAGTCACTGTTTCTCCAGTTAGTAAACAAAGCATGGACAGGAAGTAGTTTTTATTTAATATAGAGGGTATAGCTATACTGCCCTACAATATATACATTGTATGTTTTTTATAATATTTTATGTCAGTATGTTCACAAAGAGCCTTATCTCCACAGCAAGGTTACTTATTAATTCTGGGATTTTCCAGAGGTGCATTAACATTATACTGTAACCCTGGATGGAAGCTCCTGTTTCCCTCAGGTCCTCCATGAGTGATGCAAGCCCTGCCTCAGGGTAGGCTGTAGGTGGGTGAGCCTAGAGGCACTCAGAGAAAGTTAAGTCCTTCATACTCATAGGATGCAACCAGACTGCACTGCCAGACCCAAAGCCATGGGCTTAGGCTGGATAACAAGGCTCTGCCTGCCCTCCAGACCAAGCACAGGCTTAGGCACTGTGTGGGTGGAGCAGG
>NW_008598498.1:4704-8084 GCF_000691845.1 Merops nubicus
TCACACAGCAGTGTCCCATGGCTAACGCTGAAGAGGCAAGTTACTCAAGGATTATTTTGCAGAAAGGCTCTGGCATAACCTGCTGCAAGGACTGTTGGTATTTATCAGCAGCATGAGCTCAGGCTGCCTTTAGGACTGTGTGGAGGGTCGCAGTGGAATTATAACCACCTACCATGATCATGGAGACAGAATGATTATGTCAAATACAAACCACGCAGGGTCCTGCTCTGGTACCAGCAACACAGGTACAGGCAGAGTCTTAAGTTAGACACTTAAAAATGAAGGTAACCGATTTTTCTTTTAATTGTTAAAATTGGGCCTCTTGATGCACAGTAAATTGTTTATTGTACCAATACCCCTCATTCGGTTAGACACCTAAAAATGAAGACAACCGATTTTTCTTTTAATTTTTAAAATTGGGCCTCTTGATTCATAGTAACTTGTTTATTGTACCAATACCCCTCATTCATCTGTGTTTGCTACTATCTCTGTGTGTAGTGAAAAGGGCTTTCATGTTCTGTTAACAATGGAACAGTCTTTTATAGACAGACCCAACCTAAGAGCTCAAACAAAATGTTAGTTTCCTTGTTTCAGTTTGATGCTAACCTTTGAACAGGCCTGGTGGGCTCTGCAGACAACTGATAGAACAGCAAATTTCTTACCTTTCAGTTTTCTATTGCAATTCAAGACCAGAATTAAGGACTATGTATGCAATTTTGGGGTTTAATACCTAAACAAACCCTTCACATACAAATGTCAGTACTGCCCTTGCATCTTATTTACTCCTATAAAATGACTAGCCTCCCCTTTGACTCTTTTTCACTGTACCTGTAGCCTCCACCATTCCACTCCAAAGAATTCACAGTTCATTTGCATAAGACAGGGGGAATACTCTTAAGTTTCCAAAGAACAGTTCACACACTGTGAATTCATACTCTGCCTTTCTTTATATTAATTTGGCATATAGAAAAACCATAAAAGTAGCTCAGGGCAACGATACTGACCAGCCTGACGTGGTTCACAAGCAAAAGAGTTTGTGATCTGCAGAACCTATTAGAAAGGCAAATCCTGCAGTGGCAAGTACTTAAAGCATCAGCTTTTGTATACTGGAAATGCATTCCCCTGTTGCAAAATTACAGTAATGTTCTCATTCTGTGCTTAGAAGGTTCTTGCAGGTCTAATATCTCCAAAGATAGTGAACAAGTATTTCCACCTGGCCTTGATCTAAGGGCTAATCACAGGCTTGGCTTCTCAATGAAATTCAGATTTAAAGTTTGTTATGCTCTGTCCCAGCACATCTCATGAACGACTTGGCAATCTTGTTTCACAAAGACCATGCTATTTAAAAAGATGAACTAATTATCTTTTACAGATAATAAAATGATAGAATATACGGAGCATACAAATTATTCTTGTTTTTCTCACTTATCTTGTCTCAGATCAGCTGCATGCAGTATATATCAACTTACTGGCTCCTTCTGGATAGGTAAGATGTACAATTCATAAACAGCTTAAGAAAATTATGTAAGACTATTGCAGGTACAAATCGACTTATTTTTTTTTTCCCCACAAAATATGGACCAACTTCTACCTTATTGTAACAAACCAAATCAATCATCAGTCAAAACTCTCAATCTTCTTTCTCAGAGTTATTCTAGAAACTTTCTAAATTCTTCTACCCAAGAACTCGTTCTAACCAGGATGCTTTGCAATTGCTCTTGCAATTCAGGACCAGAATGAAAGACTGTCAAAGACAATCAGAACTCTAAAATATACCTAAATTGTGTTGCACAAAATGCAGTGGGGCAGGAGGGGAGCAGTGTCCTGACCCTGTGAAACACCTTTCTCACGGGACCAGGACCTGTAGCTGAGTGCCCCCTAGGCAGACTCAGTTTTGGAACGCCTGCAGTGAGTTGAGCCAGGAGTTCATTGTCTTCAGCACAAACAGATCTCAAAACCTTTTTGTGAGTCTGCCATGGATGATCTCCAAAATCAACTTTCTCATAGGCTAGGTCATGAGATGAGCCAATAGTTGGGTCATAATATTTATTTTCTGAGGAGACACAGAAGGAACAAATTTGCTAAGCTTTCCTAGAGTGTTCTCCCCAAGTGTCCAACTTCAATCGGAGGCTGACCTGGAAGGACAGAATGGCAGAGTTGAGGGTCAAAAACTTTTGCCACAGGATGGTTCTGGAAGGACTGCATCTAGAAAGGCTCCTCCTGAAGTTCTGTGAAACCTCCACATTAGACCATGGCAGTGCAGGTGACAGAGCCCAGTTCAGACTCCCAAAGTGGATGGAGAAAGAAACATTCAAGCTGTTTAGTGCCCTGTAGGGCTTCTAAAAATTCTAAGAATAGAAGTAATGGAAAAACAGCTTCTTGCAGTTTGGTTAGGGAGATCTGTTCCTTGCCAGCAAGCTCTGTGAGAGCATGCAACCATATGCTCCTGCTGCAGTTGTTTACCTGCACACTTTAAAATATAAGATAAATATATAATGTACACTGAATGCCCTAGGGGGGTGTGGGGGAGAAAGACAAGGAAATAATTTCTGAGGTGTGTGTGAAGAACCTTTCTGCCTTTTGTCTGTCATTTGAACCTTAAAAGAAGAATGACCATAAGCAGACTTGGAAAAATGCCTATTATTCACCCGAGAGTAACTTTTTGACTAACATGACTCTCTTTTTTTTTTAAATAATAGATGTTATGAAATGACACCATAATTAATTGATACTTAATACTTATCCAGTGAACTGTAAATGGAGTAATACGCCCAAATTGTTTCTCCAGGCAACTTTTTATTAAAGATCAATTACTTGTCACAAGTTGTCAAAAATCCAGGCAGTACCAAAGTGCATGCATGATTACAATAAAAAATGTGTGCGTTTTGAAGTAGGCATTGCTCCCCTCAAACACCTACCCAAATGGCCATAAAAATGGCTCTTAATTAAAAGAAAAAAAGCAGACCTCCAAGCCAGAATACCTGGCTTCTGACATTTGCTCTGGTACAGTCCCTCACATTCGACGTTTGATAACTTTAATCAGTCTCTGCGTCCATCGAGATGTTAAAAACAGGATCCTAAATCGTGAAGCGCCTGCCTGAGCACGTAGCTGTTCACCTCCCGCTCTGCTTACGGTGAGCGAGAGACAGGCTTGCCGAGGAACAGGCTCCGCGCACCGAAGGGCGCACAGCCCTCAGGAGCCCTTCAGGCAGGGGACATGGCGGGGCGCAGTCGCCTCGCAGCCGTACCCCTTCCCCGGTGCCGCTTTTATGAGACGGGGAGCGTGCGGCTGGCGGCAGAACCGGCACCTCCCGTCCTACGGCACCGCGCGGCTCGGTTTGGCCGGGGGATCTTGTCCCGGGGTGTGTGAGGGGAACGCT
>NW_008598499.1:0-1513 GCF_000691845.1 Merops nubicus
GCTGTGGGGAGCCACGGGGGCTACACCAGAGCTTGGGTGCTGGCCCCAGCAGGGACGGTGCGTGGGGTGACAGAAAAGTGGCCCCTTCCCTGGTGCTTTGGGCACAAATCCCCCGTAGCTGGGCTAGACCCCAGCAGACCTTGGCTCTTCCAGCTCTGGCCCCCAGGGTTAGCTCTGACGTGCAGGAGGGCCCAGCCAGGTCCATCCCAGGGTGTCCCTGGGGCTGTGCTGCCCTTTGCCCACTGCAGACATGTTCCTGTAGGACTGAGTTCAGCTCCTTGGTGCAACTGCAGACCCTGGGGCTATCCCACCCCCCCTGCCCTGCTCCTTGGCATCACTACCCTCCGGGAGAAACGGGCACAGAGAAAGGAGGGACCCAGGAGGACATGAGCCAGGCTTCCCAGCAGCCCCAAACTGGCTTTGTTCTCACCCTGGTTTTCACTGCATGCTCTGTAGAGGTCCCTCCCTTGCCAGGGTCCAGTGTGATGCTGGGCTGTGAATGCTGGGGGAGCAGAGCTGAGTCCCCTCAGGCTGGTGGGGGTCCCAGCTCTGCCCACAGGACTGAGCCCTTCTCCCCCTGCAGGAACCTGAGGACAAGAAAATCGCCCTGGAGCTGCTGGAGACAGAGCAGGCTTATGTCAGCCGCCTCCACCTCCTCGACCAGGTGAGCTGGGGAGCAGGGGGGCCCACACAGGTCTGGGGAGCAGGAACCCCACTGCCCTCTGCCCCCCCAGCACAGCTCAGCCACCCCACGCTGACAAAGCAGGCAGGGCCTGTGCCTGGGCTCTGCTCAGTGTAGGCACAGACCAGGGACTGTCTGCTGGAGGTTTTGGAGAGAATGGAGCTCTCCAGATGAGAACGGGATCCTCAAGCTTCTTCCTGACCCTTCTTCATTCCCACCTTCTCTCCTCCAGATATTCTATACGGAGCTGATGAAAGAAGCCAGACATGGGAAGACAGTCCCAGAGGAGGTGGTGAAAATGATCTTCTCCAACATCTCTTCCATCTACCAGTTCCATGCCAAGTTCTTCCTGCCGGAGCTGCAGGGGCGCATGCAGGACTGGTGAGCTGAGGGGGAGGGAGGCAGGAGCCCAGGACCCCAGCACTGCCTCCCCACGATGGGGGAGTGCTGAGGAGCTGGGCCTCCCACCACCACCACCACAGCTTGACCTGATTTGCTCCAAAATCTCTCTGTGCTGAAAGGAACTTCCTTAAAATGCTCCAGCCCAGGTCAGGGGATTTCTGGAAGAGGGGGGTGACATCTCAGGTGGTTTGGGGGTGTGCCCTAGGTGTGAGCAGCCCAGGCTGGCTGCAGGCTGGGGACATCCCTGTTGTGGAAAGCAGCAGGTTGTGTAGAATCACAGAGTCACAGAGTCGTTTTGGTTGGAAGAGACCTTTAAGATTGAGTCCAACCCTTCCCCCAGCACTGCCAGGTCCCCACTGCCCCATGTCCCTCACACCACATCCCCAGCAGCTTCATTGCCCTTCTCTGGCCATGCTCCAGCCCCTCAAG
>NW_008598499.1:1670-2835 GCF_000691845.1 Merops nubicus
CTCCGCCCCAGCCTGGAGCTCTGCAGGGGGTTGTGGTGACCCAAGGGCAGGACCTGGCCCTTGCCCTTGTTGAACCTCAGCCCATTGGTTCAGCCTGACCAGATCCCGCTGTAGAACCTCTGACCCTCCAGCAGATCAACACTCCACCCAGCTTGGTGTCCTCTGCCAGCTGTCTGAGGGTGCCTCGATCCCCTTGTCCAAATCATTGATAAAGTTAATGGAGAGAACAGGCCCCAAAACTGAGCCCTGGGGACACCCAGCTGCCAGCTGGCCTTAACTCCATTCACCCCCACTCTTTGGACCTGCCCATCCAGCCCGTTTGGGGCCCCAGCAGGTGACAGCAACAGAAACCAGCGTGCCCCTAGTGCCTGAGCCACCCCTCTCTGTCCCTCCCTGTGCCCCCCCTGCCCTGTGGGAGCTCCCAACCCATCGCTGCCCCCGCAGGGGCCGCCACCCACGCATCGGGGACATCATCCAGAAGCTGGCACCCTTCCTGAAGATGTATGGGGAGTACCTCAGGAACTTCAACAGGGCCCTGGAGCTCCTCACGCTCTGGTCCGAGAAGTCGCCGCCTTTCCAGGAGCTCATTGCTGACATCCAGGTGAAGATCCCCCAAAATCCCCCCGTGGGGAGAGGGGTGTGGGGGCTGCCCTGGGTGCTGTGCCTCTCTCCACGGGTGCTGTCTGTCCCCAGAAGAGGAAGGTCTGTGCTAACCTGACGCTGCAGCACCACATGCTGGAGCCCGTGCAGAGGATCCCCCGCTACGAGCTCCTCCTGAAGGATTACGTCCAGAAGCTGCCCCCCAGCTCCCCAGACAGGGGGGATGCAGAGAGTAAGGGTCCTGCCTGGCTGCCCCCACCCTGGGGGGGAAATAACAACCCCTGGGGTTGTACCTGAGCATCAGCATACCTGGATTTGCTCTCAGTTCTCACACTGGCTTTGAGCTCTTGGATAAACACAGAATCCCAGCATGGTGGGGTGGGAAGGGACCTCTGGGGATCATCTCATCCACCCCCCTGCTCCAGCAGCTCACCCACAGCAGGGTGCCCAGGGTCACAGCCAGGCAGGTTTGGGATCTCTCCAGAGGAGGAGACTCCACAACCTCTCTGGGCAGCTGCTCCAGGCTCTGCCACCCTCACAGGAGAGCTTTTCTTACGTACACATG
>NW_008598499.1:3019-3224 GCF_000691845.1 Merops nubicus
AGCCCCCCAGCAGCTCCAGAGCCTCCCCTGGACTCTCTCTAGCAGCTCCTTGTCCCTCTCAGCCTGACCCTTTCCTAGCAGACAGAGGGACTAACCCGCCCTTCCCGGGTCTGTGGAGGTCAGGGGGTAAGGTGGGAGACGTTTCAGGACGATGATCCCTCCAGAGCACCCCGCAGGGTGACCCGCAGTGCCGGGGGGTCGGTCA
>NW_008598500.1:0-303 GCF_000691845.1 Merops nubicus
GCTCTCCCCTCCCATGGCGCTGAAGCGGATACAGAAAGTGAGTAGGGCGGGGAGGGCTCCCCCATCATATTCCCCCCTTAGCTCCCGGCACTGCCGGCGGCGAATGAACCGGGCTGCAGCTTGGCGGGAGGCGTCGCGGTAGCCGTTGTCCCGCGTTGTCTCCGCTTTGGGCCTGTCCTCCCACCATCGCTCGGCTGCGTCGTTCCCCGCGCTGGTTTCTCCCGGAGGACGGGCCAAGCCCGGCACCGGGGAGCGAGGTGGCGAAGGGGCGGGGGGGGCGCCTGGGGGGGCCCCCCCCGGGGC
>NW_008598500.1:334-19712 GCF_000691845.1 Merops nubicus
GGGGTCCCCTCACGGTGTCCGGACTCGCCGCTTTCGTGAAGGCCCCGGCCCCGGAGCCATTGCTTTAAACTCCTCTTCATAGAACATCTGAGAGGTTTTCTGAGGGCACGGCCCGAGTGGTTGCGAAGCAGTGGGTGAAAGGCGACGTGGTGTTAACGAGTTATCTTTAGTCGAGGTGTAAGTGAGGTCTCTGTTGCCAAAATCCTGCCCTCCTGTTGTTGCACAGCTTGGTTAGCCCTGTGCCCGAGTCGTTTTCCACATTAGGAAGCGCTCTTAGCCTAGCATTTGGTATGACCTTTGAATGTATCCCAGTTGTAGAGTTTTTGAATAGTATTTGTAAACATCTAGGCTTTAATTGTGGAGTAAACATCTAGATTCCTTTGTTTGGTAATACCTATCTGATCGTTGTACAGTACAGACAAAAAATGCGTTCTAGATGGTAAACATAGAAGTTAAATTGATGTTAGTGCGTTGGCTGTGTTATAGAGTATGTGATATTTTATTGCTGTTGACGTGCCATGTTTAGTCAGCGTTGTGCTGCCCTGGTTCTGTAACAGTGCTGTAATTTCTTGTCCTGGATTCCCTTTTGTTGGTATTAAAGAAAGAGAATTCTATAATGATCATTTAATCCTGCAGCCAGCAGATTTAGGATACCCTACAATAGATAGGAAGTTATTTCAGTGGTTTTCTACCAGCTGTCACACTACCAATCTTACTATGCTTTTACAGGTAGTGCAGTTAAGGAGATTTTTGTTAATTCATATCAGATATTTGTTGTGAATGTTGCTGTTGAACAGTATATCTATTCATAAATAAATATAGTTATTTTGTCTAGTAATAGCTCTGTTATGCTTTTACATATTATGGTAATGCTTTACTTTTTATTGCCTTTTTTATTTCCCACCTTTTCTTGAACATGTTACTCATGTGTTTTTAAGGAGAGGATTGTTCTGAATACCTTCTGTTTTCTCTTCCTCTTCAGTTTTGTTCTGCTAAGGCAAATGGACAAAGGAAAGATGGCAAGTCTGGTAGTCTCATGGTATTTTTGAGATGGTGTGGTAGTTTGTGGCATTCCAAATGAGGTCCTGCTGGAATAGGAATTTTCTGCTTTAGAGACTTCCATACATATTGGAAACCCACATTTTTCTTTGCCGTGGCATTTTAAAACTTTGTGTTTCATAGATGTGAAATTATGGGTGGACTATATATGAGGGAATATTCTTCATCTTGTAGCCTTGTTAGATTCTGTTTCTACTCTTTGAAAATGGAGAAATGATCACCACGATGCTGGCTTCAAGGCAGTGTAAGACTTCCTGATGGTGCAATAACTTCTGTCTGAAACGTGAAGAGATGCACTGGGGAAGGACCTACCAAAAGAGCTGAGATGAGATTCACAGCTAGTTAACCTCTTGCTTCTAGTTCACTGCAGAAAGTACTGTTGCTGGCTTTGTTTTGTTTTTTTCCCATTAACTACCCTCATCAGTGTCTGCTGCCTTTCCAGGGTAAGACAGAAACACTACTAGAGGGATTTGGCCAGCAGCCTGCCACCAGAGCAGTAGAAGCTGAGAGTAGCAAAGAAATAGGATTGTTTCAAATGGAATGTTAAGATGAAGGAGGGAAGTTTGAAAATATAAGCTCTCTAGATGTCACTGTAACGTGTAGAGCTTTCCTGAAAACGACCAAACTGGAAGTTTAATACTGGATTAAATGTATGTGTATGATGGTATGTTTATACCATCTAGCTAACTGATGTTTCAGGCTGGCTGTAAAGGTTGATAGCTATCCTGTATCTCATGGGTAGGGAGGGACAGGATCTGGAGTCAATGAAATGTTGTAAGACTTCATAGTTTCACAGAGTGCCTAGAGGAGCACTTTGGAGAAGAAAGCACTGTCAGAAAGCACAATGGTATTACTTGGGAGCTTGTCAGTCTAGACATACTGTCTGAAGTTAAGCCTGTGTGGTTTTAGGGTGGTTTGGAGTTGTACTTCCAACACAGCTAAGGGATTTTTGTGGCAAGCTTGAGCATTTGTTCTGATAATTTGTGTGCTCGTGATAGCACCTACAGAGGAAGCAAAGCCACAATATATAGAAACGTTAGTAAGCATTTTTTGTCTTGCCCTGGTGAGGACTCCAGTTTCTAAATTGTATTGCTGTTGAGATCTGTGTCGTTACACCCTGTCTTTCGTTGCTCAGCCTTGAGGGAATCCTCCAAGGAGGGCGGCGTGCTGACTTCAAGGCTGTACACTAGCACATGAAAGTGTGTTTGGCTTAGTGCTGCCAGTGGAAGAGCAGGGAGGACATGGAGCCCTGCTCTGCCAGGTCAACTGTTGGTGCCATCTCCGTGAGAAATTCCCCTGAGTTCCTCAGAGAATCTCACAAGCACGGGAGATTCGTGCTCATCTTAAGCAGAGAAGCACCAATGAAAGAAGAACGTGCATGCTTTCGTGGGCACTGTGAATGCCAGACGTTGCAAACGATGAAAGGAAAACAAATAGTGTAGGTTTTAGCTGGGGGGGGATATTGTGCCAAGAAGCTTCTGTTGTTACCACCTCTGGAAATGGGGACACCATAGCTTTTGTGCAAGGCAGAAAATCATTCAGGCTCTCAGGTTATGCAAGTTAGTGTGGAGGTCATTTCTGCCTGTCTGTCCTATGCAGAGCCATTTTTTTAAGATTGTTGTTCTGATTCTTTTTGTTTCTGTATCTAATTGTGACTTTACTGTACTGTCTGTTCAGTATTGTAGCTGAGGAGATGTTTTTCATCAGAAATCCTGTACTTCTGGGTCCTCCTTTGGTCTTAGTGGGGCTTGATTTTGTGCTTGTTAATGGCTTGGGCTGTTTTCAAATACATACAAACTCAGTATTTACTTCTATTATAGGCATAAAAAAATTGACCTAGAGGAGATTTTTGAAACCAGTTAGAAGAGACACATTTGAAGACTGGTTTAAAAGTAGCTGTTTTTTATCTAGGTGCATAGTGCTTGCAGAGGAAAAACAAACAACTCAGTAAGAATAGAAGCATTCAAACATTTCGATATGTCAATGAACTATATGTCCGTTTGTTCCTGTATGTGTTTCATGTATGTGAAGGCTAAGGAGACAAGATGGACTTGAATATTTATGTTGAAAATAGCTTTTGTTACTGTAAACTGACACAAGTAAAATCAAATAAAATTTATCAGTATTCCAACTGTTGAGTCACTTGCTTTCTTTGGATGGCAGTAAACATACTGAGGAAACTCAGGTTTTGGATCTGTAGTATAAAAAGTTTTAATTTGCTTTCAAAACATCAGGTGTGATATCACAGCAATTTTTTTTAAAAAACAATGTATAAATATAGAATATATACCTTATTACTAAGGCTTACCTTTATATCAAGAAATGTTATAAATATTTGCTTCACATTTACCACATTTATGAAGAGTAGAGAATCCTTTAACCAGTCTAAATGTAATCACTGCATTTTTTTGACAGATGGTTCCAAACAGCATTAATAATATAATAGCAGCAGTGTGTGCATGGAGTTGGTAGGAAGTTAGTATGTGGTCTGCAGTGCATTTAGAAATGAAGAACACCGCTGGCAAATATAAACCCCTATGTTTTAAATAATGGTGTGGAAAAGAGGTCTGGTTGTGGTTTTGTTTTACTTAGAGAATGAAAACAGCTTTTAGTGATGCTGCCTGCAGTTTATTTTGGTCTTCTGATTGTCTGCAAGTCTTCTTTTATGACTTATTTTTTTACAGGGGAAAAAAAAAACCAAAACCCAACATTTTAAGGTTTTCTTTTTGCTAATACTCATGCTGATAGCCATGGAGAGTCCATGATTACTATGCTGAGAAGATTTGTCTCCTTGTTGTCAAAGTATCCTTTAAAATCTTATTCCTATAGCTTTTTAGGAGAGGATTGTGTAAGTTTTAAAACTGCCCTTCCAGTCTTAATTGGCTTCATGAAATAATGAAATACATCCTCTACTGTACTTTGACAGTGAGTACCAGTCTGCACATTCAGAAATATTTCCAGTGTTTATAGCTTCCCATGGTTTGTGTTTTACTTCTCTTAAACTTAAAAATCAAGTTTTGCCCCATGCTGCCCACAGAGCTATTACACCGTGTGTGTAATGCAGCAGAAGGTGATAATCGGGAGGCTTTGCTGCATCCAGCTCCAGTAGTTGTTGTTTAGCATTTGGAGCATTATTCTGATACTCCTTCATTAGCTACACCCAGTCACAGGTGCTGATTGCTCTTGTGCTCTGCTGCTGTTCTCTAGTTATAAACAGGAGAAAGAGTTTGCTCTAACACCCATTCAATTGCAATCTGCTAGAAAATTAACAGTATTCTGTTCTACACTGTAATATTTTCTGTTTGAGTGGATTAACAGATTTATTCCTACCACTGTCTCAGTTTAGCTATTTACTCAGCATGAGTTTATCCTGCTTGTACTGGGATAGTGTGGCACATGTTGGGAGCTCTTGATAGATGCTTTTGTACTATGACATTCACTGGTGTTTCAAGTAACTGATATTTCTTTTTGTTTCTCTCTCAGACAAAATTTTAGTATTCTCACAAAAAACCTTACACTGGAGCACACAGTAATTTGTAGTGTTGGATTTCAGTTTTGAAATTGAATCTGCACTGCTGCAAGTTACAGATCCTGTTTGTTAGCCTACATACGTCAAAAGTTTTGCACCAGCATTTTCTAAATCAGTTACTGAAAATATTGGTATAGGCAAGGAAGCCTTGAAATAACCAAACCTGCACCATGCACCTACATGGTGATAATCCATAAAAATCAGCAAAGCTGCTGGAACCACTTGACTTTAAATGACAGAAATCATCCGTGTTGACTGTGTGGTGCTTTGAGTGATTCTCTTGCCCTTCTTAGTGAAGTTTCAGCACACTGCTTTGTAGCTCTTCAGCTTTCTCCCTTGACAAAACAAGGTTTGGGGCTTCTTGTGGAGAGCATGTTTGCTGCTTTGTCTTGAGAATTCTTGTATTCAACTTCTCGTTCTTTTGTGAATATGTAAGGTTGTCAATCAATTTCTCTAGATCTACTTACCCTAGAGAATCATCACAACTATTCTGCAGTGTTTGGTTCAGGACACTGGCAAGTCAGCCTGACTCAGGGATGTTTTGGCTATATTCTTTCACCATTTCAAAAGATGTAGGAAAGCCTGAAGCCTAAATCTTGCAGCTCTCCAGATAATTTTGCTTTGAATATGAAGCTTAAACAGTGTAATTAATAAAAAGCCAAATAATTCTTTGGTTTTAGCACAACTTGATCTCAGCTTCTGTGTGTAAACTGTTAACACTGTCAATTTAAATTTATGAAGTTTGATCATGTTACCATTTGTGTTGTTAAAACATGTTAGCTTCAGTATGTTATTTTCCATGGTTGAAAAATATGTCTTGAGTCTGCTTTATGACAATTTTGAAGTTTGTTTCCTAGCTGCAGAAGCTCTCTGAATATATTTGTGGACATCGCTTTCATTTAGTGAAGTCAGTTGAAGAGACCCTTTTCTTCATCATTATTAGAGAAATATTAATAACAGGAGTTGATAGTTCTGGATCTCATCAAAGTATGATTAAAAAAGTTTTATTTTTATCATGGACAAATTTCAGTGTCTTCAATTTGAACAAATTCAAAGTGTATAATCTGAGGAGCCCACCCCAGTTCCTGACAATTTTGAAGTATAGATGTACATAGGAAGGAAAACCAGTTTGTGTGGTTTTGGACTGTGCAAAGGTCACGAGGAATCATCTAGCAAACAAGAGTGCTGCTACAGACTTACTTCCCTAGCAGTTCACATGTGCATAAGGGAATGTTTGAAGGTTTTTCAGAGACTTTTGAGTTTGAACTCCATATTTTTCTCATCATTGCCTTTCATTTAGTAGTCAGCCATAACTGCTATAAAACGCGTGGGTTTTAGGGTTTGAGTTCTCTGTTTTGGCAGAGAGTCTTGTGTAGCTGGTTTTAGTGTGTGTACAAGACTTAGTCTTCTCTTGTTGGGCTAGATCTTGAGTTGCAGCTTAGAGTAGACAGTAGCTTTAACAGCTCTACTGCTGGTAGTGCTTGTCACAACTCCCAGGGCTCCTGGAAACTTGAGACTTGTTGACTCCCTTCGTCTACTGGCAGTGACTTAACCTTGCATAGATTCCTGGTTCTCCCTTAGTGAAATCTGAATCCTCTGATTAAAAAGGAAACTGCACTTTTAAAGGGTTTTGCTATTACCTTTATTAGTTACAGTCTAGCCAGGAGTGTTTTTTCTGGACCAGCATGCAATTTCAATAACAGAATAAATTAATGACAGACGAGTAATGCTGTCTGGCAACCTGAGATATTTTAGTATATGAAGGAATTGCCTCTTTTGCTTTAAATTGCAAGGATTGTGAGGAGTGACTTCAGAGCAAGCAGTGACGTTTCTGGCAGCTAACGGAGTGCTAGATACGTTGCAGTGCCTTTCTTTAAATGCAGGGTCAAGAGCAGATCTGTAAGAAGGGTGCCTGAATTTAGGTGCCAGGTCCGTGGTGAATTGGGTCTCTCAAAGAGAGTAGTGTGCATGTTGAAATGTTTACTGCATGCCACAAATGGGGAAATTTATCACAGCAGTTGAGAAGTGCAGGGGTTCAACCCTTCAAATCACACATAAATTCTGATCATGCTACATTCACAAATTGTACACGAGTTAAACTTAGTTCCATTTAAACATTGATTTTGGAAGTAGCTGTCTTGACTAACGATTTTTGAGTAAAAATGTTTCCACTGTTCCTTCTTAAGCTAAATTAAAGGAGATACAGACCTACTTACTTCTTTTGTTCACTTCAATATGTGTGTTTTGAGTAATTACTTGAGTGACTTAGGAACAAGGGTTTAGCATCCATCTTTTAGCCTATTTCACTGAAAGTATTTACACATAGTCATGAAACCCAATGGAGCACAGTTCCTATCGGCTTAGAGTTGGAAAAAGTTCTTTGTTGTTAGTGCAGTAAAATTTCAGCATATTGAATTAAACAAGGAAAATAAACCAACATTGATGCCGGTCTTGTTTTGCATTTGATATAGTGAGGATAAATCAGTAGAAAAGCTGAGCTGATTTTGTGTAATTAAATAATAATTTAAAATTATTTGGTACTGTGTGGACTTTTGTAAGTGAAAAGTCAGTTGACATGCAAAAGCTTCTCTGAATGCTTCTTTTAAATTTCAGCTTTCTTGGGAGAGTTTCATAGTAATCATCTTGAAAAGCATGCTGGGAATTAAACCAAGATAAGTTAAGTAAGATGTAGAGCTGATATTTTTCCTTTATTTTCTACTTTAGTTAGGGACCTTCCTGTTATGTTCACACATCTCTAGGCAGACTGCAAGCATTTAATGAGCTAGTTGAACTCAGCTGCTGTACCTAGATTAGGCCAATACAGGAAGTTTTTGTAAAATCCAAAGCTAAAGTCAGACTGGCACATATATTTCTAAATTAAATAGTGAGTTCACAGACAAATCAAGAAACTCTTCATTTTCTTTTTTTTTTTTTTTTTTTTTTGTCTTCAGTGTATCCAGCTTGTTATGAACTTGGCTATAATTCTTAAATAGTTTCATATATTAATTTATAGCACAATGTTGTCTTTAGCTGCAGACCTATATGGCAAAAAAAACCCCTTTCAGTGTCAATGGACATTTCAGGTGTTGAGTTCTTTAAAAATACCATAGGCCTATTTGGTAAAATCTGCATGTGTTCTCACTCTTGAAGTGATGCTGATGAGTGTATTTTCACATAGATGAATTTCAAATATTTGTGCTTGTTACAGGAACTAAGCGATCTGCAGCGAGACCCACCGGCCCACTGTTCAGCCGGACCTGTTGGAGATGACTGTAAGCTCTTCATAGTACACTGCTACAATTTACCTTTTTTTTGGTTAGGAGAAAGCTTGGAAGATCTCTAATTAATTGTTGTATCTTTTTGACTTGCAGTGTTTCATTGGCAAGCAACAATTATGGGACCTGTAAGTATATAATTCATGCCCCTTCAAAAGTAGACCTTGTTGCCCTTTTTGTTACAAAAGGATTCATCTGGGTTTCTCTTAATGTGACAGTTAAATTCAGCCATGCTGTGTATACATTAGAGATTTGGGTTGGGACCCTTGTTCTTAGTGGTCTGATACTAGGTTGCTGCTGGAACTGTTCAAAAATGCAGCCTCTTCATGGAGTTAGGGCAGCTGTAATGTTGGAATTGGTGATTTGGGCTCAAAGTGAAAAGCTTGCTTCTCAAAGATGATGATTTCTATTCTGGAAGGTTCATCCATCCAGAAGGAGGAGGAGTGGGTCTATTCCAGTGTTAAAGTTGGTTGGAGTTGTACAGGGTGACTTGTGGAGTTTTTAGATAGAGATTATTTGAAGGCTGTGATGCAGCTCTGGAAAAACCAGGTAGCTTCTGTAAACTGTAGACTAGCAATTGCGGGTACTTTTGGTTTCTGTGTGAGAAAGGCCTGCTTTCCTTGGACTGAGGGAGATCTCTGAAGATCCTGTTTATGACTTTTGTCAAGGAAATTGCATGAAGCACAGTGAAGCTTAAGAGCATAAAGTTTTAAAGGAGAACTGAAAAGGGTTTCAGCAAAAAGAGTAAAGAACAATGTGACCTGAGGGAAGGGGTGTTTATTAACATAATGGTAAGGAGTTTGTATTCCTGGCATTTTCCTTTTGGACCTAGTAACTTGGAAAGAAGTCTCTGGTTCAGATGGTAAGCTGAATCACTGTGTAAGTTGAAGTTTTGAGACAATACTTAATCCATTAAGATGCAGCATCACACAGTGGAGAGAAGTGGGGTCATGTCTTCTTTGAGGCTGTTTCTGCATTTTCAGCACAGTTGCTCCATAGCAGTGAAAGATGCAGTTAGTCATTTGGAGTCTGTAGTCCAACTTGTCTGTGGCCCAGGAGCAGCTGATGTGATTGTGGAAAGCTGTTCTGTAGGATACTAATGCTTTTGCTATTTTTCTTTAATAACTGTGTTCTTTCACATAAAAAGTCATCCTGACCCATGCCCTTCTGCACTGCTTAAAGGTGAATGATGGAACAGCAAAGCAGTTAAGAGCTGTCAAAAGCTTCTGTGCCGATTGCCACCAGTAATGGCTCTGTCGTGAACAACACTGATGACCTGAGTAAGGGAAATACAAGCACATAATTCCTGGCTTAAATTCAGTTTTTTCTTCCAGCTTGCAATTCATCTATAATATTCTGTAGTGGAAAATGTTCTTTGCTTCAGGTTGTTCAGATTTCTCCTGTTAAGGATAAGAATGAGCATCTTTTGCCAAACTTTCTCAGCCATAGCTGCTGAGACCCAAGAAGAGAACTCCCATCAGGGTATTAATCCTTTATCTCAACAGCATTGGGAAATATGGATGCACATGCTCTATGTTTCCTCATGGCCTGAGGGAAGCAGAGGACTAAAGTTTACCTTCAGAATCCACTTCCTACATGTGGAAGTGGTAGGGTAACATCTCTCTATGGACACGATCAATTTGTTTTATATACTTTACTCATAAAACAGTGTGACTTCACTTTGCCTTCTGACACCAAACTTGTCTCATCTTCAGCTTATTTTAACTTTGAAAAATCCATTTAGTATGCATGCAAGCAGTCCTTTCAAACCTAACTGGAAGTACAGTGACTATCTCCTCTGATGCTACCTAATGCTGACTTCTTAGCAATACTATATATAACCTGCCTTACATTGCAGCACTGTCTGCATTGAGTGTGCAAGACCATGTGTCTTAGTGGGGCATTTGTGACTTGACCTCTTATATTCATCTCTAAAACTACTTTTTGCTCATTTTCAAGGTAAACGTTTTATTTAAAACACTCTGCCTTTGCTTCCATAAAAAAACACCAAAAACTTGATCTTCTGAGGCTTTGGTGAGCTGGAGTCCCCGTGTTGCTCTTTTAAACTTGCCAAGAAACGAAGGAGGTTTTGTTCTCCTTCCCTTACTCTGAAATGGCAGCAGTGCTTCCTGTTATTTCGCACCAAGACTTTTCCCCTCACTTTTCTAGTTAATAAAAATTAAAAACTGCAACAAAATTATTTCTACCTATTAACTGTGTGCAACCTGGACGTAAACCTGTGCACATGTTCTCTAACAAAATGCATGTTCACAGATTTGTACAGGTCACAAAGCTGTTGTGTGTTTTAAAACTCCCTGATGTCATCATGATCAACTGAATTATGTTGGAAAATCCCACTCTTTGCATCTGCAAAGAGAAACCACTTCTTGATGTAAGTATATTTGTAGCTTAAGGATGAAGGAGGATCAGAGCAGCTGTGGTGTTGCACGGAGACAGGACTTGGAAGACTTGCTCTAGGTTTTGTGTTCCCCTTGGTGCAGTGGAGTTGGTGGATCAGCTCCACCAGTCAAACCCTGCTCCCTCCCTTTCTCTTCCCAAGAAGGGCAGCACTCAGTAGCCATCTTGGGCTACTGCAGTAGTAGCTATGTTGGCTCTACTGTAGCTCTGCACACCAGTGGGAGGGTTCAGTTTCCTCTGTGCCTTCCCAGTACACAGCTCATAGTGGGCTGTGGCCAATAGCATGGACTGTGTATTGGGGAAAAAAGGGATTTTCAAAGATGCTCACAGCTTTGGGAGGTTAGGGAAGCTCCAAAATGACTGAAATATGTTAATGTGTTTTGTTTGTTGTGTTTGTTTTTTTTTTTTCCCCAGCCTGATAGTGCATATCAAGGGGGAGTATTTTTTCTCACAGTACACTTTCCAACAGACTACCCTTTCAAACCACCAAAGGTAAGTCCTTTCTCTCAAAACTTAAACCATTTTTTTTGGCCAAAGCTTTGTTTCTGTGTCTTAGTTCTTTGAGGCTTAATTTTGGAAGTTAAAACCAGAAAGGCCAGCAACAGGAATGCGTGTTCATGGTGGATGAAGAAGTAAGGCTGTACAACAAATTGTATTGGTATATCTGGTATGCCTGGAACTGAAGGGATGTTAAGGTTTCCAAATGTAATAAACATAATTTCATGTTACTTGGTCTGTCTTTATTTTATTCCAGATTGCTTTTACAACAAAAATATACCACCCAAACATAAACAGTAATGGGAGTATCTGTCTTGATATCCTGAGATCGCAGTGGTCACCAGCTCTGACTGTATCGAAAGGTAAACTCACAGCTTTGCTGATGTCTTCATGAAATCGTGTACGCGGCTGTGCCGCTTCTTGGGGTAGCACTGCACTGTCAAACTCTTTCAACAGTGGGAGCTCATCTTGCATGTTACAGGAGTGCCAAATTCCGTTGGAATTCTTGTTATGAGCTGAGATCTTGCACAGTTTATTTGGAGTGTCACATTACATAAAGTATTACATGCATGGCAAGGAAATGTTTTAAAACAAGTTGGTTAAGATAATAAATGTCCAATTAGCCTGAAATGCAACTTCTGCATTACAGCTGACTGTGCATGCAGAACTGAGGAAAAAACTGATGAGTGGAGCTTCAAAATCAAATTAGTTTGAGTATAAATGGAAAACCCTGATCCTGATGTGTGTGGGCTTACCCGATTGCTTATTGAGGGCTCTTGGGATTGCCTGAGCATCCTTGTGTGGGCTGAGCTCTTAATTACACTTTATTTTAAAAAGAGGTAATTTATTTTTGGATTGCATTCCTTTTTAAAATTAATATTTTTAAAATGCAGCAGCTTTCAAAGTCATTAGTAAAATCCTGTAGTTAAACTTGAGAATGTTGCATGCTGGAGATTTTTGGAACATTGAGGTTACAGTTAAGCAGTTCTTTTGTCATAGGCAATTTGTATCACTTCAAAAGCTGCTGAAAATGTGACTGCTATCATTGTGTTTTCCTCACCCATTTTCAGAATACTTAGGCACACCCATAGTCACGTTACAGAAAGGTCTCATGCCGCTCAAGAGGTCACATCTTGCTTATGTGCTTGAGAGCTCTCTAAACAGTCTGTCTTTTTTTAGAACAGTGTCATTGCATTTGGCGTGCAAGCAGGAAAAAATTACCAGTCTTTGTCCAATGGAAATCGCTCTGTGCTAAGTAAAATCTAAGTTAATACTGTTTCCTGAAGTAGTTGCTGAAGCCATGGATTACTTTTGCATGTAGCTGGTATCAGCTTTGCACAGAAATTGGTTGGTTTATTGCTGAGCAAGAATTGTCTTGTTTCTAATTATTTAGAAGGTATTCAGCAAACAAAATTTAGCACTTCAAATTCAACACTTGTCATTCACAACTGAAAACACAAGTTTTTACCTCTTCAGAAAATTTCTGTCTTTGCTGGTTGAGCATTCCTTGAGTTATAAAGCGAAGCGGTCTGGTGGTCTTATGTATTCTGAATTGACATGCTTGCACATGATGTATCTCCTAAACTAGAGATTAGCTCAGCGGCTCATGGAAGTTTCTCCTCTAGTAGTTCTTGTTTTATTGAACCACAGGATTACAACGTACTGATAGCACCTCTGGTTGGTGTGACCAAGAATTCTAACTTGATTTTCTAATATTACTGGTGTATTTCGCATGAAATGAAATATGTTGGTGTGAAGTGGTCAGACTTATACAGCTGAACGTAGATGTTTGTCCAGGCTCCTTGGTAACAAGACAAAGCAAGGGAAAAAAAATCCTATTCTACAGCAAGTTCTTACAGTAGCATCAAATTCCCTTTCACAACACGTTTACGATTGTTTAGCTGCATACTCTCATGTTCATATTAGTTCTGAGTATAAGAATAGAGATTTCCTGAAAAGTATGGACTCAAAAATGTTAGAAAAATCAAGCATCCTTGGTTCAGTACTGGGAAATAAATATGGAATTGTAAGTGAATACCTGCACATAATGCTGATGAAGTATTTTCCCAAAATGGAAATACCAAATTAAGTGAAATGTTCCTGTGAGGGAGATAATAACAGCACAAAAGTGGAGAAGGATATGCACGAATAGAATATTGCATGGCAGTATAATATTAACAGTATATATTATTTTATATAATTGTAGATAGGAGGGCTTAGTTCAGTCAAATACTTGTAGGCAGCTATGTAGTCTGTAGTTTGTTTAATATTCGTAGGTTAAAACATGGGAGACAGATTTTTATGGAAGGCTCAGGTCCATGGGTCACAAGCTATCTAGGGTAGTGTTGGGTGTTGTTTACTTAGGACCTAGAAAAATGATGCTGTTTAAGTATTTCTGTGTAGAACCGCTACATGAAAGCTTAATACTAATATGCATTCTCTTTCCAATCTCCTTTCCACCACCCTCCTTCAGTCTGCTGGAATACATTAAAGGATTATAGAAATAAAGCAAACTAACTCGTTTAATCTAGTGTCTCTTTTATTTAGTTTTATTGTCCATATGCTCCTTACTTTGTGATCCTAATCCAGATGATCCATTAGTCCCGGATATTGCACAGATCTACAAGTCAGACAAGGAAAAGTGAGTATAACATACGTAATTGTTTGTGTGGTACTTGCAGATGGTTGTCTGCTCTACAACTTCTGTTTTAACTTTTAAAGATACTCTTTTCATAGATTTTTACAGGATTAGACTTGCAAATCTTGAAAGTATCAATCAGTGGAATGGCAAGCAGAAAACTATAGGCATACACAGCTCTTGGGTACTTGTTGGTTTTGTACTTGGTTACACAGAACCTTCACTCTTTTGCATTTCGTCTTGATTTTTCATGCAATGGATATAATTACCCAGATAGAAGTTATTTGTTGCTACTCTGATCCTCTGGTTGTAAAATCTGTGTCTTTAGTTGGATACTAGGTAAGAACAACAAATACATGGGTTCTGACACCATTTTGCACGTGTAGGATAGACTAATATTCATAGAATCATATGATGGTTTGGGTTGGAAGGGACCTTAAATATCATTTAGTTCCAAACCCCTGCTACAGGCAGGGACATCTCCCACAAAACGGGGTTGTGCAAGGCCCTGTCCAACCTGGCCTTCAACACCTTCGGTGATGGATCATCCACAGATTCCCTTATTCATCTGTTTTTAGTGCTAAGAACCATTGTCACATTGCAGTTTGCAGAATTTTTTAGAGAAAAAGAAACTTTTTTTACTTTCTGGAACCACTACAGAACTTGCAGGAAGTTTCTCATCTTGGGAAGGTAACATAGAGAGCACATAACTGAAGTATGGTTGTGGACCAAACCTGATTTTCATTTGAGAAGCTTTAACTCTATAAGTATAATGCTGACCAGAACATCTGTTCTGGGGTCTTCTAGTGTGGTATCACCTGGAATTCCAAAAGTTCAGTTCTAAGGCTTCCTCACTTATTGTTGTCCATCACTTCTAAGGAAGGTTTTGAAATGACTGAACCTTCACAATGTCGGAGAACAGGATTTGGAGGTCACTAGTGGGCACAGTGGTGTTTCTTTCCAGAACGTTGCCCTTCTAGAGTGATTCCTTTGAGCACTCAAGAATTGAACAGCAGCGTCTGTGACATCTATGTCTGTGGATTCTATAAACAAAGGGACGCATCCATTCCTGAAGTTTGTTGCAGTTGTGGGTGCCAGGAAGCTTGGGCCCTTTATCCACAGATCAGTATGCGTGTTTTCCAGAGGGTTCCATGGAGGAAATTACCTCTGTGAGATTTATTTTTTTTCCATCTTTGCTGCTTTCTGCTAATCTGTCAGCTACCTGCTTGTCCTGGGTTTACGAACTCTATGCATGGGAAAGGTTACAGTCTCAGTGATCCAGGAAGGAAATAGTATTTTTCTTACCACTGGGAGATTTTGTAGAACTCTGCTTCTGTAGGTATTTTCAGCACAGTCCAGGGTGTGGTCTACAGTTTTATCAGCATGGCCTGAGCTGTCTTCTTAAACAGGCTTTTAGCACCTGTGAATTTTCTAGGTGTGTGTGGCATTAAGAAGTCCTGAAATACAATATCAAATCAGGATAGTAACAAGGAGTTAGGAATCTCTGAGATTTTCCAAATACATCAAGTCCTAATTTGCCAAGAATGGAATACCCTTCCACAGAATGAATCTGCTACAGATTTTCTGGTGGCTTTGGCAATAAATTAGTCACAGCCATGCAGCACATTCATAGACAGCCTGACCACCACTGTTTATCTGACATCTTCAAGCCGAGGAAAAGGTTATGGATTTGATTTGGGGCAGGCTTTTCATCATTGATAGTTAAGCTACTTTTTAGTAAGCTTGCTATTAACTACTTGGTTATACTCTCTGCTTCCAATTGTAACATGTTTGTGATATCCAGATTTTTTTACGTTCTTAAGTTATCTCACTGAGAAATTTTTTGGTACCTATTTTTTTTTTTTAGTCCTGAGCCACTGAAGACTTCTTGCAGTGCATGCTGATGGCCTGTGGCTCATCACACACATCACAGGGCCGTGAAGATTTCAGTAGTGCTTTTACCTTGAGGTGTGATGTAGAAGTTACATGGAAGTCTGTGGTCTAGTATTTCTGTCCTTAGAGTAAGAATTATTCAAATGATCTTTTTCTGACAGTTTGATACCTGATACAATCAAATCACATAACCTGCTTCTGAAGGGCTCGAACTCTGTGGCTTGTGCTGCACAGCAGATGGTGTTCAAGCTGTGGATACTGTGCCACAGCTTCTCCTTTGTGTCTTGGCTTTAGTCCACCCACTTACTTAATAGTGAGATTTTCAGCTACTGTGCCTCCTGTTTGTCAAGGAAGGGAAGAAGGGAGATATCTCTATCTCCAAATCTTGAAATTTTATTATTGCTAGAGAAAGTGAGGGAACCTATAGTATTGACTATAGCTTTATTTTCTTATGCTGATCACCTATTACATGATTTTTTTTTTTTTAATCTCATCCTGGATTTAGGAAATGAAAGATAAGACTCGTTATTTATAAGCATTTATCTATGGGTATTTTAGTATAAGAAAAATATGAAGACTTGCATGGTAGCAAGTCATCTTTCTTAAGAAGAAAACTGAATAATATGTGAGTTGCTATACTGAGCTTAGGAAAGGGATTTAAAAACTTGTAAGCCTTTTCTTTGGATGATGAAGAAGAAAGTAAATCTAGTCTGAAGAATGGGGTGTAACAAATGTAAGGACCAGATGGGAAGTTCCTGACTCCCTAAGGACTCTTGGCTTTGGGAGTGTTCATCAGCCTCATACCAGAAAGGAAAGACCCGAGACTTAAAATCTATTAAAAAATGCTTTTTGGAAAATCTTCCTTTCCCGTTCTGCAGATGGCAGTGAAGAATGGAGAATAATAAAAAATCACTCTGCCTTCTAGCCCCACCCTTTCCAAACCCAGTGAATTACACTGAATTTTATGCAGCTAAAATGCATGAACTTTGTTAGACTGTTAATGACACACACATTGACAACAAATTCCCATGAAGGTACAAATGAGGGAACCAGCCGTGAAATACAAATGAGTATGCACAATGACACGCGCTTTAATACAAACCTGTGAGACTGATTTTGAGGCTAAATGGCTTTGATAAGTAACCTTAGAAACTGAACATACAATGGGTGGATGCCTCTTGAGTTTTAGAATTTTTTTAACATTACTTGAATTGATGCTAGTATGTGAAAAGCTCAATAACATCTGTGTTAAGTAAATAGGTGGCCATTGTCAGTGTCTCACTAACAGCTCTTCACTGTAATGCCTTCTTTCTGCATGTACAGATACAACAGACACGCAAGAGAATGGACTCAGAAATATGCAATGTAAACTTGTGAAGACTTTTTCATATACCACAGAGTACTGTAAATTCTAGGATTTTTTCAAAGATAAAAGGAGATGGAGCAGAGTTTACCATTTTGATGTGTCATGATGCCCCTTGATTTATTTTTCTGGTTTTCACCCCTGAAAGCATGTTTCCAGAGCAAAGGAGAACAAATTTCCAAAAAGAACCTTATGAGTGTGATAAGAGTATTTAACCTCTTTGTATGCTTTGCAGAAGACATTTATTATGGTTTTTAAGTGCTGGACATCTGCGTCTTCAGACGATGAGATCCATAATGCAGTTGTAAAGCAACCAAATTATTTTTGCTGGAAAAAGTAGCTGGTTTTATGTGATGAATACTGTACATGTGTCCTTAAAATACTTTGTTTCCTAAGTGTTCCAATTTCTTTTTGTTTGTTCACTTATATAATTTGTTGGGTTTTTTTACTGTATAGACTATTTTATTTACCATGTAAGTCATTTCATTTCAGACTTGCTTGTGCACAGTATTGACAAGATACAACTGCTAGTAATGAAAGTAATCGGAGTATCCCACCCGTTAGGATATTCTAAAGACTGACTGCAGAGTTCTTAAAACCTAAAATCATCTTTGCACTGTAATTCCTTGTATGCTGATTGAGAAACACTTGGTTTTGATTCTGTTGCATACTTGACTTAATTTTATTGCAATGTGAACTAATTGCACTGCTATGTAGAAAGATACATAATCGTTTTGTTGCTATTCACAACCGATTTTTGACATGTGGGCAACATAACACTATCACAGACCTTTTACAAGTTTAAATGTAGCCTTTTCCATATAAATAAAATGCGTTTTCTACTACTTGTCTTGGCTATTTTTTTAAAAATTAGGCATATCCTTGCTCTAACATTAGAGAAGCAAAATATTGTGTGCATGTCCTGTAGACAACAAGGAAGATAAAGCCATGCATCACCTACTACTTAGGTACTGTGTTGCAATTAATTTTTATGCTAACTTTAGCCTAATTTGTTTAGCATGCTATGCCTATTGTTTTATATAGGATTTTGCCTAGTTTAATGATATATTATACTTGTGCTTGTTTATGGAGGAAATACTACAAGTGTGTTATAATTTCAAAGGCTTCAGTTACGGTGGTGTGTTTGTGATATGAGAACATTACACTAAGTTTCTCAACTTGAGGCTAACTCTTCCATTAACTGGCACTTGGGACACTCCAGGCTATGCATGTGGAAAGCCAGTAGCACTGGAGAGAGGCACTTGTGTCATATCAAGCAGATTAAAAGTGGAAAACCTTTGATTTCCTACCGTACATTCTTCTTTGGTATCTGAAAATAGAAATGTGTGACTAATGTTTTTCTCTGTACCTTGCACATGAAAGAAAAGTGACTTGCAGATGGGAAATTTGTCATCACAAAATGAATTTTTAAGATATTATTTAGTTTGGGGGTTTTGGGTTTGGTTTGGTGGGGTTTTTTTTTGGTGTGGTTTTTGTTTGTTTTTTTACTGTAATGAATGCCAAACTGGAATTTGGGGTATGGGCAGGAAGCATGCACCATAGGAGCTTTGATTCCTACCAGTGGAATGTTGTTACTTTAATGCTTGCTGACTTACTGACCCAAATGGCAGCACTTGAGAGAGAATGTCACTTATGTGCTATGGTTTTATTGATGCTGTAATAGATGACTTTGCAAACAGAAGTTTGCTGTAGAGTGCCTCTATTAATCTTAAAATATCATTGTTCACTTCAGATTGTAAACTGAATAAATGTGGGTGGGGTGTTTTGTTATTAGAACGAGTGCTTCATTATACTTGAACTAGGACAATGTAGCTAGGAAGGCAAAGCCATTGTTTATACTTATTGCTAAAACGGTGGTAGAAAACTTTAACCATCAGAATGTGTTCCCAGAGCTTTTATTTTTTCCAGATTGTTAGTAATATGTTTGTACTAGAAGCTATTTAAATTTAGTTTGCAATATCTGTATTGAACTGTGTGAAGTTGGGAGGTTTGACTTGCATGTCAAAATACTTGTGCTGGTTTGGTTTACCGGTTTGTATTAGGGGTGGTTTGAAAATGTTTGTGATTTGACTGGTGACTGTTCTGCTGTGTGCCCCATGTATAAGAATGCCTGCCCATCACAGCGCAGGAGCAGCAGGATGATCACAAAACCAAACCCAACAAGTTGAGGTATTCTCCATGACTAAAACAATTTGTGTCTTATGAACGTGGTGTCTTAGGGGCATGAAGTCTTTGATTGCAGTTCAGCCTTTCTCCTCCTGAAATGGTACCAGAGAGAAATACACCATTATTTAAAACTTCTGTTTTTCATCTATAAACATCTCCAGTACTCCTCCTTCCGAGCTCCTCTCTTAGTGTTTTTTATACAAGTGCTATTTTAAGCGGCAAAAATACTTACACCGGTGTTGTTGGCCGTGATGGACAAAAAAGGGGGCACCATCTCCACCCCCCTGCGCTTCCCCGTCAGAGCTGCCCTGTCTTCTGCGCCGCAGCCCGCGCCTTGCTGTGAGGCGGAAACCAGCGAACCTGGACTGTTCAGCGTGGGCCACAGCTCACTAACTTCTGCTTAACTGCTTCCCGATCGCGCTGTTGTTTTCTGGCTGCGGCCTACACAATAAACACGGGCAAATGCTCTGTTACTGCCTCTTGTGCCCCGTAAGTGACCTGGCCGTGGGGGGCGGGCC